>NW_020954577.1:19094225-19145208 GCF_900497805.2 Vombatus ursinus | reverse complement strand
CCAATAGGTTGTTAGGCATCCTTGCTCCCTGAAGATTACTGGGGCTGTTTGTATGCAGGGACTTGTAGGCATTCTCAGGATATGGGCCACATTAAGCAGAAGGTTAAGGAAATGGCACGTTTGTTTTATACTTTCAAGATTTTAACATTGCAGGGGAATACAGTCTAGACCTTGTACGTGGAAGGCACCACCATGAGTTGTGGGTTTAATTGTTTCAGATAAACTTCCATGAGCCCAACGGTCCTTAGCTACAATTAGCATTTTAAAGCAAATTAAGAAAACTTTTCTTCCCCACAATTTAGGTCACAAATCCTAATGTAACCACCCAGCGCTTTCTTTTCCTGAAATGATGAAATATACCCATTAACAGCAGCAGTATGTGGGACTTTAACCATCTCTGTTCCTTATGAACATCTTATGGACCTCTGCTGATTTTAATTCTATTGCTGAGGATGAAGTGAGAAACAAACTGCTTTCTCTTTGGCAGACGTTGCCTTTCAGTGTTTTCTTTTGTCCTTCAGGCCAGTTCTCTACTCAGTCCACAAGGTAAAACAGTGTTTTAGTAAACAGTTTCAGGTAGGGAGTACCATTGGAGCTGTCCAAAAGGCGAATGGAATGCCTTGGGAAGGAGTAGGCTCCCCCTCACTGGAAGAAAAGTCTGGATGAACTGCTTGCCAGAGCTGTTGTAGTGGAGACTAAGGTCCCTTATCATTCTGAAATTTATTACTTTTGCAATTCCAACTGAGGAAATGCGAAGGGATCGGGAAGTCTATTTCCTTTTGGCATTATAGTTTTTGTTGTGAATTGTAGCTGAGGTCAGATTTTTGAACACACTGGCCTTCAACCCTTCACCATTACCTTTATACTGTGGGTATAAATAGTCAGGATTTTTTGCTTCTCTTCCATGTATTAAGGAATCAGCAAAAAAAGTTTTCACTCTCTTCAGTGATGGAGATTAATTACTCAAGGCTTTGCAGCTGCATAAACAGGGGACAGTGCTGGTGAGAGCTTCAGAAAAGAGAGGTCCTGGGCTTCTCACTTCCAACTTCAAGAAAGAATATCCACCAATCCAGATTCTCTTTAGGAAGAGATCTCTGAAGGGAAAGAAATAAAACTGACATAAAGGAACTGCTCCTCACTCATGTCTGTATCCCCAGCTTACCACTTTAGGGAATTTCCCATTGGCAGAAAACTGGGACACAGATTCTCTCTCTGTCTCTCTCTGTCTCTCTGTCTCTGTCTCTCTGTCTCTGTCTCTCCATCTCTGTCTCTGTCTCTCTCTCTCTCTCTCTGTCTCTGTCTCTCTCTGTCTCTCTCTCCCTCTCATATCTCACAACCAGTGCTACAACTCATTCACTTTGTGTAATGTCTGGAATACTCTCATCTGTATAAAGTCTCTGATTTCTGATTGCTATTGGTTTGCATAAATGGGTTTAGTTATTATTTGCTCTGTGTGGTCTTCCTGTAACTGGCTTTTGGTGGGAAGAGAGTCAGGCCTTGGATATATAGCTTGGGGCACACCTCACCTATCAAGGGGCAGCAATCAGGAGCTTAGCCTCAACCTAAACGTTATTTCCCCTAAGCTAGTAATATTTAAGGGGAGAGGAAAGATAGAATTCTGGCCTGGCACTTCCTTTATGGACAGTCTCGTGGCTCCAATCTCTTGCTTCCTCTGAGGATGAGGATCAGTCTCCCTTGGAGAAAGGTGAATGAGGAAGACTGTAGAGATCTCTGTGCTCGCGTCTCTGTGACCCATGTCCAGACAGACCCATATAGACTCACAAACTACATGGGCAACACCAATGCACCCACTTACAGTAGCATTTAGCAGTGGGAAAGACTATAGAGTGCAGGTCCCTTGCCTCAGAGATGCAGAAAGCATGGGCCGTGTTCCTTTCCTCTTTGGAAGCGTCAGTGACTCTCTCTTCCCTCAAACATCAAATACAAACTCCTCTGGCTGGTATTTAAAGCCCTTCCCCATATGGTGGCCCCAGCTGACCTCTCCATACTTGCTCCCATCACACCATCCATGTTTTCATTACCTGATTACCTTGTTCCTTGGACACGAATTCCCCTCTCCTGATGTACCTTTGGCCGGGCTGGGCTCCATTCCTGGCATGCTCGCCTTTCTCGCCTCTCCCTCTCTCTTCCAAGTTCAGCTTCCTTCTGGAGACCTGTCCGGACTCCCCCCATTGTTAGTGCTCTTCCCTCTCCCCCAGATTGGATGGTACTGACTTTGCATATATTTTGCATTTACTTTTCTGTGTATATATTTGGGGGAGGGGGAGACTGTTCCCTATCTCTGCTTCAATGGAGAGCATAAGGGAAGAGAAGCTGTGCAGCAGGGCCTCCCACCTCATGCTCGTCTCTAGCCCAGTCTCCATTTACCTTTGGAGAGAAGAGTGGTCCCTCCATTCAGCAAGGATCCTTCCCATGCTTGGCCCTGCCCTTCACATCCCAGTGGTTCGGAAATCTTGTATGTCATCATCCCGACCCCAGTCCCTGCTCCGAGTCCTTCTTCCCCTCCCTCTTTCTTTCCAAATCTTTCTTTCAGAATTCTCATTTCTTTTCCCATTTTCCTGCTACCACTCTTATTTCTTTTTTTAAATAAATGTTTAGCTCTTTGTTAAAACTCTTGTTTCATCTTTTCCAGGAATTCTGGTTGCACATGTGCCCAGGCTGTCATTGTTTATGGTCTTTTCTATATTTTCTGCATCTATGTATGAGCTTCTGTGAATCCTTTATATTCTCCATATTTTTGTGGGTTGGAATAAAGGCTGTCCCAAATTTGACACATTTATCATTCACTCAAATGCTTATATAGAATTTGGGCACCCTGTTGTCCACACATGTACACAGGATATATTCTGAAATTTTCTAAGTGTGATCTCTGGATGGGGAAGGGAATATGCCATACTATATGCCAGGCACTGTAAGTGCTTTACAACTGTTTCATTTGGGTGGGAGCACAAAGAGAGTGACTTGAGGGTGAGAAGACCCCCTGCCAAACCAGACCAGTCCATGTAAGTCCAAAACCTGGAGTGTTGTGTCATGGCTTACATGTGAAGGTCAAGCTCATAACCTGAGACTGGGAAAGGATGAACAGACTGAGATCTGGAGATTTCTAGGTTCAGGCAGAGGATACCCTGACTGAGGCGAAAGAGCAACCAAAGGCACATGCTTTGTCT
Source organism: Vombatus ursinus (assembly GCF_900497805.2). Taxonomy (NCBI): domain Eukaryota; kingdom Metazoa; phylum Chordata; class Mammalia; order Diprotodontia; family Vombatidae; genus Vombatus; species Vombatus ursinus. Next base: position 19,142,020 of record NW_020954577.1, on the reverse strand, counting down.
CCAAGAAAGGAAGGGGCTGGCACCTGGTGTGCCCACCTATGGGGCATGCTGCTATTGAAGGCCTGCAGAGTGCAGACATGAATTCAGGGAGTGGAACCAACAAGGGGCACCTGCTGTCCAACCAGAAGAGATGGCAGTCCCATGCCCTCCACTTCAGGGAGCTGACACACGGCAGGCAGCTCTAGAGGTGACGATTCTCTTCCTGGATACTGCACGGCCTCTAGTGAGGCTGGCCTGCAATCGGAGCTGAAGAAACAAAATTTTCCTGGTTCCCACACAGGAAAAAGGTGAAGAATGGAAACGGGGCAGGTGCAAAAGCTGGGCCTCTTACCAAGTTGATCTGTGTTCTATGGATCTCCTCTCTTTCTAAACATCATGGTGGGAAAAGCGGTGAGCTCAGAGCTGAGAGAACTGGATTCTAGTTCTAGGTCTGCCAATGTCCAGGTGCAGGACTAGAGCCAGGTCAGCCCCCTCTCCCATGGGCCTTGGCTTCCCCATCTGTACAATGAAAGGGTTGGACGCTGAGAGTGCCAAGGTCCCCTCCAACCTTTTGTTTCTATGCTTTTTGTTTGCTCTTTTCCCCTGGAGATGTGCCTGGTCAAAAATTCCAACTTGGTTTCAGCTAAAGTAAAGGGAAAAGTTTTGCCCAACTGTATGCCAATAATTTGCCCAACTGTATGCCAATAAAATTGACAATCTTAGTGAAATGGGTACATATTTACAAAAATATAAATTGCCCAGATTAACAGAAGAGGAAGTAAAATACTTAAATAATCCCATCTCAGAAAAAGAAATCGAAGAAGCCATTAATGAATTCCCTAGGAAAAAATCTCCAGGGCCAAATGGATTTACATCTAAATTCTATCAAACATTTAAAAACAATTAATTCCAATACTACATAGACTATTTGGGAAAATAGGTGAAGAAGGAGTCCTACCAAATTCTTTTTATGATACAAATATGGTGCCGATACCTAAACCAGGAAGAGTCAAAACAGAGAAAGAAAATTATAGACCTCTCTAATGAATATAGATGCAAAAATTTTAAATAAAATATTAGTAAATAGATTACAGCAACTTATCACAAGAATAATACACTATGACCAGGTAGGATTTATACCAGGAATGCAGAGCTGGTTCAGTGATAGGAAAACTATCAGCATAATTGATCATATCAACAACAAAACCAACAGAAACCACATGATCATCTCAATAGATGCAGAAAAAGCTTTTGACAAAATACAATACCCATTCCCATTAAAAACACTAGAGAGCATAGGAATAAATGGAGTCTTCCTTAAAATGATAAGTAGCATCTACCTAAAGCCTTCAGCAATCATCATATGTAATGGAGACAAGCTAGAAGCATTTCTAGCAAGATCAGGGGTGAAACAAGGATGTCCATTATCACCACTGTTGTTCAATAACATTCAAAACATTAGCTTTAGCAATAAGAAAAGAAAAAGAAATTGAAGGTATTAGAATAGGCAAAGAAGAAACAAAGCTATCACTCTTTGCAGATGACATGATGAAATACTTACAGAATCCTAGAGAATCAAGTGAAAAACTACTTGAAATAATAAACAACTTTAGCAAAGTTGCAGGCTATAAAATAAACCCACACAAATCATCAGTATTTCTATATATTACCAACAAAACCCAACAGCAAGAGATAGAAAGAGAAGAAATTCCATTTGAACTTACTGTAGACATTATAAAATATTTAAGAGTTTACCTCCTGAAACAAACCCAGGAACTATATGAACACAATTACAAAACACTTTTCACACAAATATAGTCAGAACTAAATAATTGGAAAAACATCAGTTGCTCGTTGGTAGGCCGAACTAATATAATAAAAATGACAATTCTACCTAAGCTAATTTACTTATTCAGTGCCTTACCAATCAAACTACCAAAAATTATTTTATAGAGTTAGAAAAAATAATAACAAGATTCATTTGGAAGAACAAAAGATCCAGAATATCAAGGAAACTAACGAAAAGAAATGCAGGGGAAGGTGGCCTAGCCATTCCAGGTCTTAAATTGTATTATAAAGCAGCAATCATCAAAACTGCTTGGTACTGGCTAAGAAATAGAGTGGTGGATCAGTGGAATAGGTTAGGTATGCAACACACAGTGGTCAGTGGCTATAGTAAACTACTATTTGATAAACCCAAAGACCCCAGGTTCTGGAATAAGAACCTATTCTTTGAAAAAAAAACTGCTAGGAAAACTGGAAAAGAGTATGACAGAAAGTAGGCATTGATCAAAATCTCATACCATATACCAAAATAAAGTCAAAATGGGTTCATGATTTAGATATAAAGGCTGATACTGTAAGCAAACTGGGAGAGCAAGTAATAGTTTACCTGTCAGATTTATGGAGAACAGAAGAATTCATGACCAAACAGGAGATAGAGAACATTATGAAAAGCAAAATGGATAACTGATTACATTAAATTGAAAAGTTTTTGCACAAACAAAGCCAATGCAACTAAGATTAGAAAGAAGGAAGAACATTGGGAAAGAAATTTTACAACCTGTCTCTGATAATGGTGTCACTTCTAAAATATATAGAGAATTAAGTCAAATTTATAAGAATACAAGTCATTCTCCAATTGATAAATGGTCAAAGGGTATGAACAGGCAGTTTTCAGATGTAGAAATCAAAACCATCTATAGTCATATGAAAAAATGCTCTAAATCATTGTTGATTAGAAAAATGCAAATCAAAACAACTCTGAGGTACCACATCACACCTATCAGATTGACCAAAATGACAAAACAAGAAAATAATAAATGTTGGAAAAGACATGGGAAAATTGGAACACTAATGCATTATTGGTGGAGTTGTGAAATGATCCAACCATTTTGAAGAGCAATTTGGAACTATGCCCAAAGGCTATCAAAATGTGCATACCCTTTGATCCAACAATAGCACTTACAGGGTTATATCCCAAAGAGATCATACAAATGGGAAAAGGACCCATACATACAAAAATATTTATAGCAGCTCTTTTTGTGGTGGCAAAGAATTAGAAATGGAGAGGATGCCCATCCACTGGGGAATGGCTGAACAAGTTGTGGTATATGAATGTAATGGAATACAATTGTGCTATAAGAAATGATGAACAGGCTGACTTCAGAAAAACCTGGAAAGACTTGTATGGTCTGATGCTGAGTGAAGTGAGCAGAACCAGGAGAATGTTGTACACAGTTAACAGCCATGTTGTTCGATGACTAATATTGATAAACTTAACCTTTCCCAGCAATACAAGGATCTAAGACATCTCCAAAGGCCTCATGATGGAAAATGCTCTCCACATCCAAAGAACGAACTATGGAATTTGAATGCAGATCAAAGCATACTATTTACTATTTTTTTTCTTCTGTTGAGTTTTGTTTCCTTTTTTTCTGGTGGTTCCTTCTATTGGTTCTAATTCTTGCAACACCATTAATGTGAAAATATGTTTAATAGGAATGTATATGTATAGCCTCTATGAGATTGTGCGCTGTCTTGGGGAGGGTGGTGGGGAGGAAGGGGGAGAAAAATTTTAAACTCAAAAGCTTATGGAAGTGATTGTTGATAAATCAAAATAAATTAATAAAAAAAGGGAAAAGAAATTTGTGTAAACCATGACTGAGAGAGTTAAAGAGAGTTAAAGAAGCTAGGCCTCACACTCACAGGGACAACTTGTTGGTGGGTTTTGGAAGGGCTCAGGCACTCTGGTCTCACCTTGACCCAGACAAGGGTTTCCACTCCCGAATAACCAACAGGTACTGAAGGACCTCAGTAAGCTGGAGCTGCTTTCCCAGGAAGCCCATCCTCTTGTTTCAGGAGCTCTGATTGATTGGACGGCTTCCTTGCCATTAGGCCTGAACTGGTCACTGTACCATTTCTAACAGTTGCCCTCTGAGGTCCAAGAGTATACATCTAGTCTGACACCGATGTGAGAGCCCTTCAGATCCTTGAAAACGGAGTCTTCTCCTTGCAGGTGCAGGATGCCCTTTGCTTTAGCTCCTCCTCATGTGGCATAACCTCAAAGCTTTCTTTCCACTATCCTGGTCACCCTCTATGAATACTTCCTAGCTTGTCAGCATCCTTCCTAAAATGGGAGGCCAGAGGTAAACAAACATGGCAGTCCATATGTGCTCTACACAGGGCAGCTAGGGAGTGTAGTGGATAGAGCTCTGGGGTCCTGGCCTCTGATACTTCCCAGCTGTGTGATCCTGGGTAAGTCGTTTCACCCTGTTTGCCTAAATGTCTTCATCTGTAAAATGAACTGGAGAAGGAAATGGCAAACCCCTCTTTGCCCAGAAACCCCCAAATGGGGTCATGAGGAGTCAGACATAACTGAAATGACTGAACAACAACAAAGTTCTGCCAGGGCAGGGGAATGTGGGATTCTTACCTCTTTGTTTCTGGAAGCAATGCCTCTGAATACTGCCTAAGATCTCATGAGCTTCCTGGGCTGCTGTTGCACACTCATACTGACTCACATTGTGCTCACAATCCACGAAGACCCAGTTTCATATGAACTGCTGTCTAACTAACTCTCCCTCATTCTATACTTGTAACATTTACAGGATGGTGGGACCTACTTAGGTCCTAGATGTAGAACTGGGAGGGACCCCAGTGGCCATGGATCCAACTCCATCATTTTAAGGAGGAAGAAACTAGGGCTCAGAAAGTCAGGTGACTTACCTAGGGTCACACAGGTAGCAAAGCTGGGGGTCAGCTACAGGTGCTGTGATCTCAAATGCAGTACTGTACCACATCAGCCACATTGCTTTGCACTGGGATTTTTTTGAACCCAAATCTTATGATCATAGTATTTCTTTGAGATGGTCTTCTAAGAAAAGGCGGGCTATGATCTGCTTTGCTGGATGGAACCTGGGGCCTGATGAAATCACAGACCTTCCAATCAATCAATCAAGTCTTTATTTAACACCTAATAAGTGCCAGGTACCATGCTAAGCCCTGGAGACACAAAGACAAAATAATAAAACAATTTTTTTTTGTTCAAGGGGCTTACATCCAACGGAGGAGACAATATGCACAGACAAGATCCACACAAAGTAGGCGCAAAGTAACCTTGGAGAGGAAGGTGCTATCAACTGGGCAATCAGGAAAGACCTCTTCAGAAGGCAACTTTTTGAAATCACCCTCCATCCAGTGCTAGAGAACGAGTGATGGATAACTGGGGGTGGCTTCACTGACTAATGATCCCCTTCCACCAGAGATCCCTAACCAGTCAATTGGATGTAATCCAGCAGCTGTGAGGATTGAGTTGTTGGATTTAACTGACAGGTACATTGAGCCAAAATGGTGAAACTGCCTGGGCCTTTGACTTCCACCTCAGTTGAAAAGATATCCTACCACACAGTGAAACATTTAGTCATCATAAAGACCCAACAAGGAGTCTATGGAAAATACTTTCACTTTTTTAGGGTGAAAATATATCAAATATTTTATTCATTTATTAAATCATTCCATTATTTTTTAAATTTCTTTTAAAATTTTATTTCTCATTTACCATGTAAACAAAAAGGTTTTAATATTTTTAAAATTTTGAGTTTCAAATTCTCTCCCTCTCTTTCCTTCTCCTTGAGAAAGCGAGCAATTTGACAGAGATTGTATGTATGCAGTCATGAAAAACGTTTCTTTATTAGCCATGTTGCAAAGAAAACACAGACCAAACAAACCAAGAATAGCAAAGAAAGTTATGAACGCATGCTTCACTCTGCATTCAGAGTCCATATATTCTTTCTCTGGAGGTGGATAGCATTTTTCATCATAAGTCCTCTGTAATTGTCTTAGATCATCGTATTGCTGAAAATAGCTAAGTCATTCACAAATGATCATTGTACAATGTTGCTGTTACTGTGTACAATGTTCTTTTGGTTCTGTTCATTTTACTTTGCATCAGTTTGTGTAAGTCTTCCCAAGTTTTTCTGAGTACATCCTGCTCATCATTTCTTATAGCACAGTAGTATTCCATCACAATCTTATACCACAACTCCATTCTCCAATTGATGGGCCTCTCCTCAGTTTCCAGTCTTTGCCACCACAAAAAGCTGCTATGAATATTTTTGTACATATGGTTCCTTTTCCCTTTGTTTTGATCTCTTTGGGATACAGACCTAGCAGTAGTATTGCTGGATTGAAGGGTATGTGACACCTTCACTTTGTAACAGTTGCCTTGGCCTCAGCCTCAGCTCCCTTTACCAAGGACAGGGAGCTGAGGAATGGAGAGCATTCCATGACTCAAGGAGAAGATGCTAAATTACAACAGGGGAATCATTTTACTTCTGGATATGTTTTAGTTAAAAACACAATTACGCAGCATTATTGATTGCCTGGAGTTGGTAGAAAACAATAAGTTATTGCTTCCCTGAGAGGTCTGTGTCAGGGAAGAGTATGAATCACTTAAAAAAATTATGACTTGGGGAGCAATGAAAGCTTTCAAAAAGAAAATCAACCCACTAATGGAGAACGCACGCGAGCCCGGGCTTTCCAACAACTCTGTTTCGGCAGACTGCCTGCAATGGTAGGGGAAGGAGGTAGAGGCCCAAGCAAAGTGGGTAGGATTGCCAGAACTCTCTGAAGATGAGAGAGGCATTGCAAAAATTAGTCAGGGACCCTGAGACCAGTGGGAGCCAAGGCCTGGAGGGCCTTCTGGGAGACTGAGTCCTCACACCCCAGTTTATACTTACATCAATGTGGATCATATGGAGTCAGGGGAGAAGGTGCTCGTTCACTGTGGAGATCACCAGCTGGAGTAGCTCATTTTCTGGTTGTGAAAAGGTTAAGACTGGCTTGACATTAGTCACATAGACACAGCCTGACCATGGACATCAGACCCTGTTGCTGACACCTGACAAAAGTCCTCTGCCCTTTGCTTGAAGACATCCAGTGATGGGAACTCCATGCCCTGCCAAGGGAGCCCATGCTACATGAGCTAAGACTTGGGGTCTCTGGGCAAGACCCTCCTTGCAACCACTGGGTAGGCTTGGGGACAAAGACCCCGCCTGTGAGCACTATGGTCATTTTCACCATGGTAGGTTTGGCCACGTTGGTGATAAGAGAAAAGGCAAAAAATGAATAATGAGGAAATAACACTTACAGGCATGGTACCAGGTCACGTGGCCAGATCTAAGCAGCCTGAGAGCAAGTTGGCATAGTGGAGAAAGCCTGGGCCTTGGAGTCTGGCAAACCTGGGCTCAGATCTCACCGTGGACATTGAGTGGCTATGTCACTAGTGGGCAACTCACCCAAGTCTCTGGTTTCCTCATCTACACAATGGTTCTAATAATACCATTAGTTCTTAGCTCAGGGGGTGGTTGTTAGGCTCAAACATAGAGAGCGCTTTGCAGGTTGCATGTGTGTGAGCTGGGAGAGGTGTGGACAGAAGCTGAGAGGGACAATAATAATAGTAACTAGCACTTATCTGGTGCCTTAAGGTTTGCAAAGCACTTCATGTGTGTGATCTCCTTCGATACGGATTTAGATTTGTTGGAGGAAATGTTTTTAGCAACCGAGATTGGGAAGCTCCTGTGTCTGCAGCTGGCTCCAGGTTGGAAAGGGAAATCTTTATCCGATTACCCCAGGATCTGTGTCCAAATTCTGCCTCTGATGGCGTTAGCCTCATGATCCTAGGCTAGGAGCTAGGAGCTAGGAGATCCTAGTAGAGGAGCTCAAAGAACAAAGGTTTCAGAGTCAGACGACTGGGGTTCAAAATCTGCCCTGACCCCAACTGCCCATGCTACATTGGGCAGGCCCTTCTCTTTCTGGCCCCGTTTCCTCTCCTGTGAAATTCGAGGATCTAACTCTCCAGCCTCCTGAGGTCCCTCCCAGCTCTGACATCCTCTGCTTCTGTGATTCCTGGTCCGAGGAGAAGTGGGCATGCCCTGAAGCCTCCAGAGTCAAGGGGGTGGGACAGTGAGAAGCCCCCTGGGGTGGGGGGATAGGAAACAAGCTGAGGAGTGTCTGAGGTGATTCCATCTTGCAGATGCAGCATTTCTGGAGGTGATGGAGTCCAGGAGAGCAGCCAGGTGGGAAACAATTGTTCAAATCACTTCTTTCAGACAAGGTGTTGAACTTCAGAAAGACTCTGGGTCCAAAGGAGATGTTTTCACCTGGGATGGGTGATGGTGTCCGGTGACGCTGTAGCATGGGGTGGGTTAATCAGGTTGTTTAGCATCTCAGTGCAGAAGTCTTCGACCTCTGGGTGGCCATTTCTTGGGTATATTATAGAAAGGATTCTTAACCAGGCTCAGGTTGAACTAAAAGGGATCTAGGTTCCTTCTAACTTTGAGATGCCAGAACTCTGAAGGACCCTGGGGAGGGGTGGTGGGGATACAGGTTGGTTTTGAAGTATAACTAGAGTAGGACAACAGGGCCTGGGTCCCAGGGCACTGGAATTTAGAAGGTACAGAAATCTAGCCCAAGCAGGAAGGTCTCAGATAGATCTCAGACATTGGCTCAGCCATTTAGGTAACTAATTCTGCTTACAATTCAGCTGTATTTGTCTCCATCTTCCTTTGTATTATTTTCATAACACAAGTGACAAAGTTGATTTGAGAACACATTTGGTGCTGCTTGTCTCAGACCCCCAAATGGTGAGTTATAACTCTGAGAGCACCTGAAAGGTTTTCTGAGGAAAAAATCTGGAGAATAAGACAGAACCGCAGGCCTGGCTGTGGGGACAGGGCAGGGCTAGGCAGTTGGGAATAGCTTAAAAGTAGCTACGAGATTTGGGGGAGTTGATGAGGGGGACACACAATTTTATCCCAGGTTGACCTTGAGAGAAGACTGGGAGCTGGAGAAGCAGGAATGAATTACAAGGTACAGTTCTTTTTCTTTAATTTTCACTACCTTCTAAGCTATAATGTATTTTTTTTTTCATTGTAAGTGACTTGATGAAATCAGAAAATTTTCCAAAAGAATTTTTCTTACTTTTTGACAAATTTGTCCCATTTATGCAAAGCTAATGGGTTTAAAACAATCTTTAAATCACTGCCTGATTGCACTGGTCAGGGAGGAGTATCCTCATGTCTAATTTTTGCATAGCAATGTAGCCAGTGAAATGCCTCCTGCTGGCTGATAATGGCCTTATTTCACAAAGTCCCCCCCGGCCAGACTCGGACTATTATGAAAATGAAGCAGGGGGTCGAGCCTGGCTGGAGCAGGTTTTCAGTTAAATGTTCAGGCGGGTGATGAGACTCAGCAGGGGCGCTGCCGAAATCGTTTTTGGAAATTAAAAAAAAAATTCAGGGGATGGAGTGGAAGGAGGCAAGAAAATGTGCAACATGCTCAGTAATGATCGTCCCTGCTTGAATTTAAAGATTTCTGGCTAAAGATAACACTGATGTCCAGATTCTTACTTAACCTGAAGCAAATCAAGTCCCTTTCATGGGTCTGGGGGCTTTCTCGAAAGCAGAGAGCTCTGTCCTTTCCTGCTCCAGTCACTCGCGGGATCCAGGACGCAGGTGGCAGAGCATAAACCCGCAGCATTGTGCCAGGTCCCATCCGCCGCCTGCATGAGCAGAGAGACTGGCCCATCATCGAGACACTAGGACATGACGCTGACTAACGGACGTGGGCCTTGGAGGCAGGACAGTTTAGGTTTCTGTTCCCACCTTGGTCATCTGCCGGTTGTGCCATCCCTCTGGGCCTCAGCTTTCTCAGCCATGGAAGGAGGGGGTTGGGCTGAGTTGTCTCTAAGTCTCTTCCTGTTCTGAAACAACGACCCCGTGATAAAGATGCTTGAATTTGTCTTCTTGGTCAACCACGGAGCATTTGTGTGTGCCAGGTACTGTCCCAGGAACACAGGGGTGAAGGTAGAATAGGCCCTGCCTTTCTGGGGCTTACATTCCATTGGAGAAACCCAACCTGGAGAGACACAGCGTAAACAGGTGCTGAGGACACGTGTCCCAAGGCCCTCTCACAGGTGAGCCTTAGGTCTTAAAGCAAGGCTTCCCCATTGCTGCTGGCTCGAGCCCCCACTGGGGTGTTGTCTCCAATACTGTCAGATGGAAATCAATGCAGTGAGCCAGTGTACTGAGGGAGCACAGTAAGGACAGCACGTACAAAGCATCTCCCTAAAAGTCTGTGAAACACCTTCTCATGGGTATGTGCAGAATCTAGGGAGAGTGGGGTCCAGAGTGATACAGGGGTGACTGTGTCACCCGGACAAGAAGTCCTTTTCTCCAGTTCAGGGCATTCTCAGCAAGCTCCCCTTAGATATGGACTATTTGTTTTTTGTTTGTTTCGCTCTTCCGGGCTCCTGGGGAGCCATGAGTCTATGTCCAGTCTGCTCTTGGCTCTCAAAGACACTATTACTGGCTGATCCCGGGGTGCCCAAAGGATGCCAACAGGAAGCTAGAAAGTCTAATGTCCTCAGACACCCTACCCCCAAAGCTTGCAAGGTCCTCCTCCAGCCAGAGGAGAAATGGGGGAAGGAGACCTAGGCCAAGACCAAGACCAAGTCCAAGGCCTCTCCTTCCTCCCCCTGTTCCTCAGATAGGTGCTCATTAAGGATTGTTGCTGGAACACCACACTTGGCCCCGACCTCTCTGATGACCCTGGTTCTGAACTAACTAGGTGATTTATGGAGGACCCCTGAGGGTATGCAACCACATTTCCTCAGTCTGTCTGAACAGGATTCCTGTGTGACTCAATAGAGTTCCAAGGACTTGGCCTATGATTGATCGATTGATTAAAACTAAAGACTGTGGTTAAGATAGATTGCTTTAGCCTGGTTAAACTGTCAGGGCATCTTGTCACTAGGGTGGGGAGGCTTGATCTAGCCAGTCAATCAACCCCACCTTGACATTGAGATGAATGAATACAGAATCTATCCAGAGTAAATAGTTTAGCCCAATAATAGGGGGTAGTACAACAAGAGAGGGCAGTCTAGGCACAGGGGGCAGTTTGTACATGCTCCAAGATGCATTTGCATCCAGGGGCTCAGAGTATAGTCAAAGTTGTTGCTGCTTGTCAGAAAGTGGAGAATTCTGGCTGAAATTAGGATGAACACAGATCCGTCCTCCCATATTCCCAAGAGTCCTCAAGTCCAATGGCACATGGAGTACCAAGTAAACATAGGAGCAGGCTGTACCCTGTGGTTGGCATACAGAGATAACTGATCCTGAAAAACCTTGGAGATGTGGTTCCTAGAACTCCTCTGGCACTCAGAGGCGGGGGGAGCATCCCTTGGGACCACAGAGCCGACCTCTTGTCTCCTAGGCCTGGCCGCTTCCCACACCATCAGCACAGAAGGGGTTTTGTCTGAAGCACCCGCTGCCTCTGCCCTGGGGATCTTCCAAATAGAAGGATTTGGGTGTAGGGATGGGGGGGGTGTCCCTTTTTTTCCTTGTTAGCCTTGACAAGAATAGAGACAGACAAGAATTAGCCCTGACTCTTTGGAGAAGAGGAGGGGAGCCTATGGAGTGCCAGCAGCAGGGGCAGCAGTAAGCAGTGGGAACAGGAAAACCAGGCTAAGACCCAGCGGTGTCTCCAACCAGGTGCCAAGTGGAGGCCAGTGGCATCTCTGCAGCAGAGCAGTGATGATGCCCAGGAGGCTTCTGAGCTGGAGCCCAAACCAGGACATCTGTGCTGAAAGACAGCTGGCTACGTTGGGCCACAAGAACACGCATATGTGCAGGGATCTTGGGGAGGAGGGGAACCTGAAGGTGACGCAGGTTTGATAACTTTGTGACTGTTCAGTAAACTCTTCCAAAGACCCTGGATCTGTATACCTCTGGGCTAGGCGAAGACCCCTGAGATTCACCATCCTTAAAGAGACCTTGGCAGCAACGAGAAAGTACTTTCTTCATTCTTGATCTCAGATCTTTGGGGCCTCATTCTTTTTCCCTCCATAGATCAGTCTCATCATTTAAGGAAAACTTAATTGAGTCATCGAAAGCCATGCCCAATCCTTCTGTCAAAAGGTAAGCCAATGGGCCAATGGGGTGATTTTACCCCCCTTCACCAATCTCTTGGATTCATGTCCACGAATAAACATTTGGTAAGTACCTACTATATGCCAGACACTGTGTGAGGTCCTAGAAATACAAAGACAAAAGTTCACCATTCCCTGATCGCAAGGAAATTAAATTTTTGTTGAGGGACACAACATATACACATGCAAATATATACACAGTAGTGCAGAATTAATACCCAGTCATTTAAGGGGAGAAAAGAGAGCGCACCAGCGGCTGAGAGAAGCAGGAAAGGATCCATGAAGAAGGAGGTACTTGAGCTGTGTCTTGAAGAAAGGGAGGCATTCTATGAGGTGGAGGTAGGGAGGGGATGCATCCCAGGCATGGGACAAAGGCCCAGCGGGAAGAGATGGGGTGCCGTGTGTGGAGCAGCCCAAGGCCAGTGTGTCTGGAACAGAGAGTGGAAAGGCAGCTCAGGGCCAGCTTGTGAAGGCCTTGAAATGCTAACCAGACACTTCCATTTTGTCTTACGGACATTAAGGAACCACTGAAGTTTGTTGAGAGGGGGAATGATACGGCCAGGCCTGCACTTCAGGAAGATCATTTTGGCAGCTGAGTGGAGAATGGGTTAGAGAGGGAAGAGACGAGGTAGGGAGAGCAATGAGGAGGCCGGGAAATAGCTCCAGTAAGAGGTAAGGAAGCCTGAGCTAGCTGGTACCAGGGTGAGCGGAGAGCAGGGGACATTTGGTGAAGATGGCAGGAGTTAGAATCATGATCTTGAAACTGATTGGCTAATTGGGGTGAGGGAGAGTAAGGAGCTGGGGACAATAATCCTGCATAAGTAATTAACTCCATGGGAGCTGATGAGAGAGTAGGGAGGCGGAGCCCTGGGCAGAATCTTGAAGAGCACCCAGCACAGGAGACCGAGAAGGAGCAGCCAGACAGCTGGGAGGGGTACAGGCCAGAGAGGTCACAAAAACTCAGGAAAGAGAGCGTTTGCTGGAGGAGAGGCGGGGGCAGCAGGGTCCAATGCTGCACAGAAGTCGAGAAGGGTGGGCTTCCATAGGGGACCCCCAGGTTGGACAGAGAAGATGTATTGGAGCCACTGGGATTAGCTGGTGGGAGCCCCGTCCGTGTTCGCGGGCATGTACAGACGGCTCTGCCTGATGAAGTCCGAGTGGGGACTTTCCAGCATGTGCAGCTCAGGCTGTTTGCCAGTCTGATGACCACGAGTGAAGAAGGCTGCTTGGGAGCTGAGTGGAATTGAGAGTCACCCAAGGCTCTGACCAGCCAGGGGGCTTTCTCAATTCTGCATGCTGGGCTGTTGAGCAGGGAGGATGAGTCGTTGGGGCTTCATCAAGTGAGGGAGAGGCCCAGAGCCCGCCCGCTTACTCGGAGCCTCCCTCCCCACCACGAACACGGATCTCTGTTCCCTGGTATTGCTCTTTCCTGCTCCCGGGTGACATCGTGTCCGACAAAGTTGTGACTCTGTGCTTTAACTGTCAGCGATAGCAGAATCGATCTCAAACTGCCTTATGTTTAACTGCTAAGTATCTCTCTGTCTCTGTTTTTCTCCTATATCCATATGCAGGTAGAATATGTATGTATTTAACTTTATGTTGATTATATTTATTTATTTTGGAGGCAGTCGGGGTTAAGTGACTTGCCCAGAGTCACGTAGCTAGTAAATGTCAGAGGGCAGATTTGAACTCAGGTCCTCCTGACTCCAGGACCAGTGCTCTATCCACTGCGCCACCTAGCTGCCCCTGTTGTATTTATCTCCATTAGCTTGCAAACTCATTACAAGTAGGGAATCATTTCATTCTTTACATTTGTATCTGTTGCACATGTCTGGCACCTAGGAGTTACTAATTATTTGTTGATTGATTGGTTGAAGACTTTAGAGAGATGAGGGAGGTTGGGGCTGTAATTTGCAGCAGAATACAGGAGGAGATGGGGTCAAAGCTGGTGAGGAGTTGGCGTTGGCAGAGAGAAGGACCACCCCTTTGTCAGATTCTAGAGGGAAGAAGCAGAGAGTAGGAGATGATGCCGAGAGTTCTGAGATCAAGAGAAGACAGAGCTCATGGGGACCGGCCTCCATTTTCTCAATAATGTAGGAGGTAAGGTCTTCAGTTGGGGAGGTTGGCACAGTCTTTGTGGCAAGTGGGTGAGGGGGTTAATTACAGAAGTATTTTCCTTCATGCTGATCCAGAACGGTTGGGTTGATTTTGTTCTATGCCAATCTGTTCAATTGGCCCGATCAATCAGTCAGTCAATCAAAAAATATTTATAAAACATCTACTGTGGGCTAGGCTGCAAAACAAATGTGAAACTGCGCCTGGCCTCAAGGAGCTTACGTTCAGCTGGGGGAGTCACCATGTACATAGACAGGCACAAACACAAAGCAGATACAAGGTGACCTTGGCTGGGGTAGGAACAGAGGGGAAGAAACCAGAAAATGCTTCATGCAGAATTAAGTAGCATCAGACCTGGAGCTTGAAGGGAATGGGGCTAAAATAAGAGGTTGTTTGTCTACATTTCTTAGTCTTTGGTGGGGAGCAGTGGTGAGAGATAGAAGGTATTAATGTGTCCAGAGTGTATACACAGGGCTGCAATTATTTACTGCCCCAGAGTCCCTGCGAGGCCCCAGCTCACCTTTGGAACCCTGGCGTCCAGTAAGTGCTTAATAAATACTTCACCTAATCTGCATCTTTTACTTACAGATGATGCTTCAGTATTCTCATTGTGTTGTGCCCCTGTACAAACCTTGATTGATGCCTATTCGTGCCAGGCTCTGTGCGCTTGTCCCTGGAGATATTAAGACAGAAATGAAACCACTCCTTCCCTCAGGGAGCTTGTACTCTGTTGAGGATACACAGCGTGGTCACAGAGAAGCAAAGGAGGGACTGGGTAGGAGAACAGTGGGGGGCCCTCACGCCTCCTCCTCCTCATGTGACTGACCTCTGTGGGCAGCAGCTTCTCTTGGGCTATCATCTTTTTTGGCGGGGTGGAAGTGGCCACCTGGAACATTAGGTCCCCTCTGGGGATAATAATGGACGTGCACCTTTTGCCGATTGGTGATTGTCCCGGTTATGGTGGTGGCTGTGCCCTGCTTATATCTGGTCCACTGAGCTGGCCTCCCCGCCTACGTGGAGAGGACCCTCAGGTGGGCTTCCCGCCTTTCTACTGGGCTCCAGAAGAGGGAGCTCGTCACGTTCCCATTTGTTCACCACACTCCTCTTCGTTTGCTACATCATGTGAAGTGTCCAGTCTTACTTTTGTGTTCAAACTCCTTTCTTTTCATAGCCAAAGTCCCCATGGCCCACCCAGCTTGGACATCAGTCAATTACTGTTCTCATTCTTCCCCGCCCCCCTTCCCCACCGCAGCCGTTGGCTTGCAGGCTGTTCCAAAACTGTAGTTTGAGGAAAATGAAGCATCTGCTTCTTCTGAAATGCCCCACCAATGTAAATGAAGATTTATTGTAACCATTTGCACTTTCCACCTGGGGGAATTTTCTGCTGCGCAAATCCAAGGAGTTCCATTTGTCCTGCCTAGTTGAGCTTCTCTATCTCCTCTGCCACATAAAATGAAAGGATTTGGACAAAATCCTTCTGGAGCTGCAATGGTCCTCTTGGCCACTCGCCTTTGGGAAGGGGTTCCACTGACAAGTGCATCTCCCAATCTCGACACTACTGGAGCTTGAGCTGGGCACCATGACCTTCCTTTCACCATGAGTTTATTCTTAAACAAATAGCCTGGAGCCACAATGTAGTTGATAGGATTTGAACCACAGTCAAGATCACACAGGGAAGCCCGGTTGGTGTGAGGCTGAAACTGAGACAATGGGAGGGAATAAACCCTTATTCCAATAATTCTCTTTAAGGGCTTGATCCAAAGAAACCGCCTGTGATCCAGAGAGCTTTTCAACCTGTTGTCTTCACATCTAGTTCTTGACTCCTTTGGGGTGTTTGCTGCCCTGGGAGAAGACTTTGGGAGGTGAGGAACAAAGAGATGAATCCTCTTGGAGATGTTGCCAATGGCCAAGAAGACACATGGTCTACAGAAGCTTCAAGGTTGGGAGACTCCAAGGATGTAGACATTGGAAAGGAAGCTGATGGAGACCTGCCAGCCGCTGAGAAGTTGAAAGGTTTGGGGTTCCTTCTGGAGGAGCGTGCCCCGCAGGTGGGTCAGAGGCTCTGGCTGGGAAAGCAAAGAAGTGTAAGTCTTTGTCAGACCCTGTGGCTGGTTCGTTAGATCGTGACAAAATGGGCAGGAAGCTTTACTAAGACACCAAGTAATCAGTCAGTCAGCACCAGACACTGGGGAGACAACGCTAACATGAAACAGAGCCTGCCCTCAGGGAGTGGACATTCTGCTGGGGATGGCACCATATACACTTATATACAAAATCTATTCAGAATAAATTCGAGGTAGTTTTGGAGAGCAAGTGCCTGCAGCTGGGGGAGGGCAAGAAAACCTTCTCTAGGGTGTGGCATGTTCCACGGCTCTTAGCCCCCGATTGTACATGAGAGCCAGGACCCCTCCCTCAGTATACACGGGGCTGGTGCTAGGTCTCCTCACTCTCACTGAAAGTCTGTGACAAAGGCTGTGTGGCCATTTGTCTGAGACATCGTGAATGGGACTTTTGGTCAGGCGGAAGGGGGTTGGACCAATGCCTTCTGAGGCCCTTCCCACATCCTCCCATCTACTGTCAGGTATTGGGGAAAACACAGACTGTCAAGACAGGATACCCTTGGCCTTGGTGAGCTCACAGTGTGGCAAGGGGATACGGGATGTGCATGGTAAATACAATTTTATGCATGGTGGAGTCTTTAAGAGCCATCCTGCATAGCAAGAACGTGTGCACAGCACAGAGGAGGAAGGGGCTATTTCTGTTGGGGGTGCTAGTGTTTAGCTAAGGCCCTTGAGGGGGCCTTCACAATACAAAGCACAGGTCACAGTGTTAGGGTCTGACCAGAGCTTAGCACACATGAAGTTGGGTGGGATACACTTAGAAACTGGGAGGGTGGGGTCCCAGGCTGTAGGGGCCCTGAATGGCAGGCTCAGGGGTCTGGACTCGCCTCTGTAGGTGAGAGGGAGCTATCTTTGGATGGTTTTGAGTGGAGTAGTGACCTGATCAGATCAGGGCATAAGAAGGTTGAATCTGGCCAAAGTGGAAGGATGGGTGGGAATGGAGAGAGATTGGATAAAGAGAGGCCAATTTGGAGGCTGCTAGGAGAGTCAAAATCCCGGGTAATGAAGACCAGAGTGGAGGTAACAACAAGCGAAAGGATACAGATGAGAGATGTTGCCATCTGGATTTGGAAGACAGAGTTTGTCCATCCACGGCTCCCACCCAGCTTTGATTCATGCATTACTCTATCCGCGTAATTAGCATTTGGCTGTGAGGTATGGAATTTCAGGTGATTTATTATGTTACAGATTAAAAAAAAAACATACAAACAGCTAGTCAGTCAACAAGCATTTATTAAGCACTTACTATGTGCCAGGCACTGCACTAAGGGCTGGTTGACAGAGAAAGTCAAGGTAAAAATGAGCAGTGAGCCATTGTCTGATCTCAAAGGAGACATGCCTATCCTAGGATGGGTTAGGGGGATAAATCAACGCCTTTCTCATTGGGACTTTTCTTCCTTCCAATGACAAATGGCTTTGGAAACTTTCTTGCTGATGCGAATGCTCACTGCCCAATTGCCCTCTAATAATTTTGATTAATTGTGATTAATCAATTCATGCCTAAGACTCATTTACCCATGCAGTAATCAGCTCTTGATTCAATAGAAGAGGGGAAAACTTCCCGTGACTTGGGTCACATGTGCTGGGCTTCAGAGAAAGCAAGGCTTGGGGACTTGTCTGCCTTGCTAGTGTCTGTCTCTCCAGTCAACTGGAATCATCGTGGGCAGTTCAGTGAGCGTGGCCTATGTAGGGACCCTTCGTGACCCGAGGGATGACGCAGTCGCCTTCGGGCAGCACTAGAAAGCCCAGCCCTTCTCTGGGTCCGTTTCTGGATTACACAATGTCCATCCACGACACCTTCCATTTCTGTCCAAAGCAGGAAGCTTCTCCCGTTATCTGTCCTTGAAATCTCTCTTTAAAACAATCTCTTTCTCATTTCCCTCTCTGTATTTGCGGTCATAGGACACGGATCTGGAGCTGAAAGGGACCTTAGAGTCATCTAGTCCAAGACCTTCATTTTACACATGAGGAAACTGAGGCATGACTTGCCAAGGTCGCACAGGTAATGAGTGACTCGTTCTTCAGACTCTCTGGGATTCATCTCTTCCCTCCTCATTTCACTGATGCTGCTCTAGTTCATAGACTTTCACCAACGTCTTTGTGAGCGAGGGTCGTAGACTCCCGGATGGTCTTTCTGCCTCCAGGCTGCCCCTCTTCAATTCATTCTCACTGGAAGAGGCTGTCCTAGGTTTCTTGTTGCCTTAGAGGGATCCTCCTGCCCATGGCCTTGACCTCTGTACCCTGGCCAAGCCCACTTATACACAGGAACTCCAACTGACCATTTCTAGCATGGTGATGGGAGCTGGATACCACTCATGAAGCCAGAGGTAGAAGTTGGAAGTTTGCAGTTCTTGTTCATCCCCAGCCTGGGATACCTGAAGGGAAGAGGAGGGGTCTAGGCCTGGCTTCCCAGATCTCTCAAAGGCCGTGGTCACCTCAGCTGCCTTGAGGTGAAAGGGATGAAATCCCGGTGGCTAAGAAGGGTGAGAAGAACTTGGGGTGACCTAGGCCCCCCATGGTCAGGCTGGGGAGGCTGGGAAGCCTCTTCCAGGGTCATCTCCAAAGCCCTGTCCTCCTGGCACCTGAGGGGCAGTGCCAGGGAAGCCAGTGACCGTACGGTGGTGCCCCCCTTTGTTCTGCACTTGCCTGTGCTCCCGTGTGCCCGGGTGCCTTCGGTTGGCTCTGAAATCTTCACTGGTGTGAGTGCAGCACTCTGAACAGGAGAACATTGCTTTCCGCACAGTTGGTCTGTCTGGCTCTGCTGTGAAACTTCTCAAAGTCCAAAGACTATGGGGCTGTGTGGTGATCAGCCAGCAGCCCGTCTTCCACAAACATCCCAGACGCTGAATCCCTCCCGTGTATTGTGAGAAGGAAGCCGTAGGAGGGGAAGGCTCTGCTTTGGAATGGGTCTCTATCTCTTCCTACCTGCTTCCTGCATGTGGGACCTTAGCTTTCTCATCATGTAAGTGAAGGGGTTGGGCTTAGATGAAGGAGTGAAAGAAAAACATGTATTTTTTGTTCTGACTATGTGCCAAGCCTTGTGCTAAGTGCTGGGGATGCATTTTGTTTTAGAGGACACTGGCTCTGTTCCTCAAGGAGCTTATCTTCTGTTAGGCACATTTTAAACTTATTTTTTCAATTAACAATTTCTTTTCTTTCCCTTTCACCTCTCCCTCCACTGAAAAAACAAGACTCTTGTAATCAATAAGCAGAGTCAAGAAAAACAAATTTCCCCCTTGGCCACGAAGGCTCCGAGGCGCTGAGAAGAGAAGCAGAAGGACAGGAGAGAGGTGCTCACACGAGGCGGTTGTACGGGGCAGCTGCGGAGGAGGCTCCAGCACGTGGGCTGAGGCGGGCAGATGAGGGCATGGCTTGGGTGGCTGGCTGGCTAGGGTCTGAGGGGACACCTACGCTCAGGAATCTTTTCTGTTGACCCTTCTGCTGGTCTCTGAGCTCCAGAGGGTATGTGTAAGGAGTTCCCCTTTCCCACTTTTCCTTCCCCTTCCCCTTTTTTCAATGAGTACACAGCCTCCTAGGCAAACCTGTGCCCAAGATGGGGCTGCTTCCTTTTGTGTCTTCTTTCCTTTGGTACCCAGCCTTGTGAGATCCAGGAATCAGAGCATCAGCGACTCAAGCAGTTGCCATGGCAACGGTGGCAGCCAAAGACTGGCCTAGAGGGAGTGACCTGGAGAGAGAAGAAGCCACCGGAGACAAAGGAGCCCACTTGGCATTGATTGAGCTGTCTGAGTGAAGGTGAATTGTAAAATTGGAAGCGAGAAGCCCTCTTCCAGATGTTCCAACAAGGTTTGAATACTAACCTTCCAAATGGCTGTAACCGTTCTGTGATTCTCGGCTGCTTAGCATTCCCTTTCCTGTGAGGGAATAAAACTGCCTCTGCCAGGACTGACCAGTCAAGGGGGGAGGAGGAAGCTGACGGTTAACCTTGTTTGACCATGGAGACCTGGCGGCTGGTGAAGAATTTGCTGGCTTGGTGGAAGTGTAAGCACCAGTGAGCTAATGAACACCACCAGCTGTCCATTGCTCCAGAGTATGTGGGGACACTTAACAGGGACAGAACTGTAGACAATGAGGCTCAAAGATTTCCCTTTCACACATCATAGAAGCTGACATTATCAGCACCTAGCAATGGGCCTTTGAATTGGGAGCACCTATGGGTGCTGAATTGAATTTATTCTTGTCTAATGAGTACCTGACCAAGAATACTTTTTACAACATGTGATCCTCTTCCATGTTGTAGTCGTTCAAATACTTGGACAATGTGATTCCCTCCTCCCCTCCCGGTCTTTTCTTTCCTAGGTCAAACATGCCCAGTTCATCTGCCATCTTCCCTAGGCTAGACCACATGATAGGAACACGCTCCCTCCTCACATCTGCTGCTTCATAGCATCCTTAACTTCCTTCCAGGCTCAGCTGAAGTGCTCTGCCCTGCAAGTCCCCTATCCTTGGGTGACTCAGCCCCAGAAAATGTTGGTTATTTTGCCTATGGTTCCTACTTATACTTCACTACGTACTAAGTCATTTTCCTCTAATAGGATGCAAAGTCCTTGAAGGGTCCATTCTGTCTTTGTATCTCCAGTACCTAGCACAGTGCCTGGCTCTGTGCCTGGCTCAGAGTAGGCATTTAATAAATGCTTGGCAAATTAATGGATGAATGAAGTTCCTTTAAATAATCTTCATATGGCATGAACTGAAGACCTTTCTCCACCCTGGCTACCCTCCTCTGGATCCCCCTCAGCTTAATCAAGTCCTTCCTAAACTGAACAGTCCAGGATAGAGAATCTTGGGACCATTGCCTTAGATTGGGGGGCCTCTGCCTTGATGGCAGGTGGGCAAGAAGCATTCATTAAGTACTTCCTATGTGCCAGGCCCTGTGCTAAGCATGCACTTAAATACACTTAAAAAGAAAAATGACCCCTGCCCTCAATGAGCTTACATTCTTTTTTAATTAATTTATTTTGATATATCAACAATCACTTCCATAAGCTTTTGAGTTTAAACTTTTTCTCCCCCTTCTTCCCCACCATCCTCCCCAAGACAGTGCACAATATGATACAGGCTATACATATACATTCCTATTAAACATATTTTCACATTAGTGATGTTGTAAGTAAGAATTAGAACCAATAGGAGGAAACACCAGAAAGAGGAAACAAAACACAACAGAAGAAAAAAAATAGCAAATAATATGCTTCGATCTACATTCAAATTCCATAGTTCTTTCTTTGGATGTGGACAGCATTTTCCATCACGAAGTCGTTGGGGATGTCTTAGATCCTTGTATTGCTGGGAAGGGTTAAGTTTATCAATATTAGTCATTGCACAACATGGCTGTTATTGTGTACAACGTTCTCTTGGTTCTGCTCACTTCACTCAGCATCAGACCATACAAGTCTTTCCAGGTTTTTCTGAAGTCAGCCTGTTCATCATTTCTTATAGCACAATTGTATTCCATTACATTCATATACCACAACTTGTTCAGCCATTCCCCAATGGATGGGCATCCTCTCCATTTCCAATTCTTTGCCACCACAAAAAGAGCTGCTATAAATATTTTTGTATGTATGGGTCCTTTTCCCATTTGTATGATCTCTTTGGGATATAACCCTATAAGTGCTATTGTTGGATCAAAGGGTATGCACATTTTGATAGCCCTTTGGGCATAGTTCCAAATTGCTCTTCAAAATGGTTGGATCATTTCACAACTCCACCAACAATGCATTAGTGTTCCAACTTTCCCACATCTTCTCCAACATTTATCATTTTCTTGGTTTGTCATCTTGACCAATCTGATAGGTGTGTTGTAATACCAATGAGCTTACATTCTAATGGGAAAGGTGACACAATAAAGGGACCTGAAAAGTGGAACATGGGGAAGGTACCATGCTGGGGCATTATAGCAAAGTCCCAAACATCAGAAGTCCAGACTGGTTGGAAGGGGAATGAAGTACGGCCAGTTTGCACCCATCCCCCAAATGGAGGCTCCATAAAGAAGTCACCAACGGGAGGAAGGGGGCCTGATTGGGCCAGCTCTTTCAGTGGATCCTGTGGCCTCTAATCAAGGGGTGTCCCTATCCAGATGTGACCAGCCTGAGGGTTCCAAAGTCCATCCAGCTGCCTGAGAGCTGCTGTTCTCTCTCCGGCACGTTTCTCATTCATCTTCTGTCTGCTGCTAGTGAAGCACATTTTTTAAAAAAGTCCCATGAAAGGTTTCAGTGTCTTGGGGTCATCTCTGTATTTTTCCAACTCCCTGTCCTCAGTGACTGCCTATCTCTCCGTCTGTCTGCTCTGGCTGTGTCCCTGGCAGCCTTGGAGACAGTCTCCATTCTCCCCATGACCCATCAACGATAAAGAATTTGTTTACTAGGAATTGCTCACCGCCCCCTCCAGCCTGCCATCTGCCAACCTGACAGCGCAGCGCTGCCGCCTCCTCATCCGAGCTCCCCAAGCTTCAGACAGATTGGCTCCACAATTCGGGGCCACACGGGGGGCTCACACCTTTCTCAGCTGGCACCTACCTGCTTGGTGGGGCTTGTCCTCTTGCCTCCTAAGCATATTTGGCAGTGACATCTTGGCACAGCCAACAGGTAGGGAGAAGGGCAGCCTGGCTCAAGATCTACTATGCTTCCACTGGCTCTCATGTGGCACAGACAGGCAGAGGTGAATGGCCCACATAGGCTGATATTTTTTAGTCTGAACCAAGGGCTTCTGGAGTTTCAAGTCCTCCAAGCAGGGCCAACCTGAGGTCCATTTGTGCAGCAGGTGAGGTCTGGCTTTCTGAGCAGAAGGGCAACACAGAGATCAGTGGATTCTAATGGAGGGATGGAAGGTACCATGCTGGGGCATTATAGTGTCTTTCTTCAGTGTCTTTCTTCCCCCCATTTCTAATACAGTCCCCTTCTTGCCTCCTGGGTACCTAGGCTGTGCTACCTTGCTCTCTCTGTCTGGGGGAAGTGCCCACCCTCTGAACCAACTTGTCCAATCAGGAAATATAGCTGGACTCTGCACAAGATCTCACCGCATCAAAGTGCCATACAAATCTTTCTCTTACAAAAAGAATGACTTCCATCTCCTCAAGATCTACTGGTCTTCCTAACCCTTGTCCTTCATAAAGCCTGCCTGAGCTGCTCTCCATCCCCAGTCCTGTCCTGGGCTCTGGGTGACAGCTGCCTGCTTGGCTTCTGGCACAGTCTTCAGGCCACAGCCATACCATGGAGGTAGGCACAACCTGAAAAACAATGTCACCTTCTTCCTTCATCTTTGAGGATTTGTGTTCCCAGCTCTGTCTTTCTGTAATAGGTTACATGAGAACACAGCTTGCTTCCAGATGCATGATAGATGAAGATGGTCTACTGACAGAAAACTGGAGTTCCAAATTCTACCCTGTACCCTGGCATTCACAGAACTTGACACACAGATGTGTCTTGACTCATAGATGAGCACCTTCCAGCCTTGCCTAATGAATTGCCAAAATTTCAAATCAGAGCCTAAAGTTTGGAGCTAGAAGGGGCCAAAGGGCATGTCTTCAAAACTCAGCAGCCTAAGGACAATATTGATGACAACAGCCATAATCAGGGTCAGCATGGCATGGGGCATGGAGCTGGCCTTGAAGCCAGGGACTGGCAGGGAGTAGGTTCAACAGAGAGCAGTGTGATGACTCCCATAGAAGTCATGGCCAGCTTTGCAGAGTCAGAGGTGTGGTGTGGTGTGGTGTGGCCTCCATCCAGGAAGAGGAGGAGGGAGAAAAGGAAGAAAGAGACAGAGAGAGAAAGATGGATGAAGGAGAGAGACTACAGGAGGGAGAGAGAGATTGAAAAAGTAAAGGAGGTATGGAGATGGAGGGAGAGAAGAAGAGACAGGATGGAAGAGAGAAAGGATGAGAGGGAGAGAGAGAGAGACAGAGAGAGAGAGAGAAAGAGAGAGAGAGAGAGACAGAGAGAGAGAGAGAGAGAGAGAGAAAGACACAGAGAGAGAGAGAGAGAGAGAGAGAGAAGAGGGGGGATAAAGGAGCGTGTTCCCTACATGTCATGTGTGAATGCCCACATGGTCCCTGTGTGTACGTTCTCTGCATGTGATTTTTGTAAACATCCGTTCTACCCTTTGCATGTGTGTGCATTTGTGGGAGAGCAAGTTCAAGGTTTAGAAGGGCACATGAGGAATGTTCTGTGGCTAACTTACTTACTATGGCTATTTAATTAAAAATCATTTGTCATGAAATGTGTGTTTTCTGACTGGTAAAAATAAAAACATTCTGGTGGAGGCTTGTGAATTATGGTTTGAAGAGGGTTATGACCAAACACACTGCTTAGGACTTGAGGGTAGCTAATCGGGGTCCTGACATGAGGCTGCAGAAGACATCTCTATGCTCCCCCAAACTCTAGAAAGCAGAGGTACTGCTGGGCACAATATGAAGGCGTAATGATTGAAATCTCCTATTTCCTTAGTTTTCAACCCTGGATATCATATGTTTATTGAGTATCCTCTTCCCCCTTCTCCTGCCATTTCCTCTGGCCACTTATTTGTTCTTCGAGTGAATGGCTCTGAAGAATCATTGGTTCTCAGAGACTTTTCTTTGCCACTGCTTATATCTGATGTCTCCTCAGTGGGAGCCAGAAGAGGCATGCCCCTGTTTCAGAGCTGTGAGAAGCAGAGCATTGGCACATGGATGGCTTCTGAGGTGTAAGTGCCATCTATCTTCAGACATGGCCTTTGGAATGTGATGGACACCCAGCCTCCTCCTCTCCCAATGGACAGGAGCCCATCAGAACCTTCAGAAGAGGTGGTATATCAAGTAACCTCACCAACCAGATCTCTGGCGTATCTTGTGTATCAGAGAATATTGGAGCGCTAAGGTTTTCTACCCTGTTTCCCTAACTTCACTTTCTCGTGTCTCCATGTTTTATATCAAACTCACAAGCATAATTACAAGAAACAAATAGATTCATAGACACTGGAGGGGTTATGAGAGGACCCAAGACTCCAAGCCAGCAGCACGCAGAACTCTCATCTATAGCACACTAGACAAGTGGGTGACCAGCCTTTGCTGGAAAGATTCCAGTTGGGGAATCTGTAACCGCTCAGGCAGCCCACTCCACTTTCATTAACTCTGATTGTGAAGAAGCTTTTCCTGATGTTGAGCCTAAATTTACAATTTCCCTTATGTTGTTCCTTGCTCTGTTCTCATTTACCTGCCTCCAGCCTCTCCTCCTGGTTCTCCTATATGCCGTTGCCAGCTTAATTTTCCAAATGCTTGCTTTAGTCATACAGGAACCTACTGGTTTTTCAAAATTCATCTTCATAAATACAAGACTGGCATGATGTGGTTAGGGAACAGTTTGTCTGAAAAAAGATCTGGGGGTTTTTAATGGACTGAAAAGCTAAATACAAGTCAATGGTGTGAAGTGGAAGCCCAAACCCTAAAGTTATCATTAGCTAAATAAAGAAAAGCAGCAGAGCATCCAGGACGAGGAATGCAACAAGTCCTCAGCCCTCTTCTCTTGTCAGACCCCTTCTTGAAGACCATGATCTTTAGTCCTATCACTTTTTAGAATTAGAGTTAAGGTTAAAATCAGGTTAGTGGCTGGCAGCACCACCTGGTAGTTCAAATTACCTTTTCCCAGTCAGCTTTGGGAAAAGATGGTATGCGTGTGCTCCTATGACTCTGTGTTTATCCCATGGTTTGAATATCCATTCAAAAATGTCCTCAATTAAGCAATCCCCTAGAGATGCCATATGGGAGGAGGGTGAGAGTAGGAACAGATAATAATACACACCTGGGGGTTATGGGGTGTTCAGGGAGGATTAGCACTTTTGTGTGAGGGCTTGCTGAGCTTCTTTTAGGGCTGCTTATCTACCTTTGGTGTTTACCTTTCACCCAACCCTCATCTGTGGCTCTAAGAAGCTAGAGCACATAAAGCATCAACACCCTAGTAAAACTATCTTGACATACAGACTAAATCCAATTGAGGGTAGCCAACATGTCTTAAATCCATTGGTGAGTTAGGGAGATGTCTACCCCAAGCATGTGAAGACTTCCCTGGGCAGAATGGGCAGATGAGAACAATTTGTCCCAATGGCCATGAAGGCGACTGACGCCAGTGTTATGGAGTGCTCAGAGCTTGCTCAGACATTGAAGACACCAAGGTCATCCACTGCATCCCGGGCCATTGCCAGTTGTCTTGACTTTTGTCTTGCCACTGAACTTCTAAGACACTGGAAGAGAGAGACAGACGACTTTGTGCAACTCTGCCTCACTTCAATCCAATTCACAAACAAGGCAAAACATCACCTGTGATGTCATTGGTCATCTTAGAAATGGAGGATGGGCAACACAGACCTGCCATCAATGTTCATTCATTCCCAGAATTCCAGAACATTAGAGGAGGAAGGGATTGTAGAGATCGTCTAGTTCCACCCCCTTATTTCGCAGATGAGGAAATGGAGGCTCAGCTTAGAGAAGGATGGTCTAAGGTTTCCATTGCTCGCTAAGGTCTCTGGGTGGGTGAATGAGTGGACTCTGGGAAGTGGTTGGTGGGAGGGAGGGGGGCTTCTGGGAGATGCTCAATATTTAGGATCATAGTATGCTTGAGAAACATACTGCATGTTTACACACATAAATGTGTAGAGTGTATCAGAGCTACCTTAGGTATGTAAATACGGGGGATTGGTTTGTCAGTGTCCTTTCTCAGTCTGCTTAGGGAAGTTAAGTGGAAGGACAGAGTAGGGGTTAGGAGAGGAAGAAAGTTATGCTCAAATATCTTTTAGCAACTCGCCCACCCACCCACCTATCCAGTCACCCATTCATGCACCCATCCATCCATCCATTCGTCCATCTAGCCATCTATCCGTTTGTCCATCTAGCCACCCATCCATCCATCCATGTGCCTGGCCATTTGGAGGCAGCCTCTGTCTTCACCACCTCCACGTCTGCCTCTATGCCGCTTCTTGGCTAGATGTCACCTTTGTTTTCAGAAAGAGTTTCCACCAGAGGTTTTCTTCAGCTCAGGGACATAGCCCCAGATGTCACCTGGTGCAGTACAAGGGTGTTCTGCCCTGTGAAGCCAAGTAGCAGGGAACATGACCCTGGGAATGCATCTGCCTCCTGTATGAGGAGCAGGGAAGAGGAGCCTCGGGGACATGGCAGATGCTCCTCGGTGACCTGGTGCGTTTCACTGCAACATCTCCCATAGCCCAGCAAATAGGAGAGCCCAGCCCAAGGCTGGGTTCTGGCCCATGCCAGGAGAACTGAAGCCCAGCCCCCTTCCCCAGCTGTCTCCAGGCCTTGCTTGTTCAATTAATATAATAAGACAGCACCTACAGTGCTTCCTTGCTGATTAATTAATGTAACATTGAATCCAGCTTGCTATTACAATTATGGCTACATCAGGTGGTAAGCCAGCTCTGCCCTCTGAGGGGAAGTTCTGTGGGGGTAGGTGAAGGAGAAGAATGAAAAGGGGCGAGATGCGGCCTCGGATCCTTCGTTTGTGAGTCAGGGACATCAGATCTGATGGAAAGGGCTGTGGATCCTGGCAGGTTACAATCCTACATGATGCTGGGGGCAGAGACACTGTTCAGCAGGAACCATCATGAGACTGGGCTATGTTGCCCTTCCACACTCGGCCCGCCATCCTCACTCCTTTTATCTTTTTTTGGTCCTCCTTCTGCACTCTGGGCCTCAGTTTCTTCATCTGTAAAATGAGGGATTTGGATGCAATGATCTCAAAGGTTCCTTTTGGCTTTCTAGCTGTAATCCCAGGGTAGAGTGATGTAACAGAAAGGGTGGTGGTCCTGGCCCTGAGCCTCTGCAAATCCGCAGTGCTGGGGTGGGTCTCCTCCATGAGACCCTGTTTGGAAGTGATCTTTCTCAGGGCCCCAGGGACTTCATGCTGCCTGGGACTCGAGGAGAGAAGATTGATAAGCCAACAAACCATGGCTTTGCCTTCTCCCCCCCCCCCCCCCCGCCCCAGATCTCTGGCTTCAGGTCCTGGTTGTGACAAGGCAGCTCTGCGGTGGTATCTCCTAGCCTTGTTATCAAAGGGACGTGAGGGGAGGAGGCCATTGGAGCCAGCCCCTCATCAGTCAGCCAGCATTTCTAATGCAGCTGAACCGGCACAAGACTGTTTGGAAGGCAGCCAGATACTCCCCAAACCATCTGCTTTTGCCACCCATAAATCATGGGGATGCTTACCCTGGCTCTGCAGCCGTGCTCTGTTACCAAGGATGTTGGCTCAGAAAAGGTCTCACGGCATACAGGAATGGGGTCATTCGTCTATTCTTAGCAGAGCAGCCTCCTCTACCATGAATAGATACAAAAGTCCTCAGAGGGGGCAGTTAGGTGGTGGAATGGATAGAGCTCTGGCCTTGAAGTCAGGAGGACCTGAGTTCAAATCCAGCCTCAGATACTTGACACTTATTAGCTGTGAGACCCTGGGCAAATCACTTAACCTCGATTGCCTCACCAAAAAGAAAAAAAAGTCCTGAGAGTTCCTGAAGGCAGATGCCATGCTCACACACTACAGAAATTTGGAGAAGTCACTAGTGTTCAGGACATGAAGCTTAACATGTTTCTGCCATGTTCTAGCCAAATGCCATGAGACTTTGAACTGGGCAAGGAAGAGGAAGTGTTTCGAAAGCTGCTTCTTTGCCAGGTGCCAGTCTCGTCCTCCCTGACCTTGCTGCCCTAAGGAGTGATTGCTACATGATGCTGGGAAGCCTCTGGACCATGCTTGCCCTTGGACTTAGTGCAGGAGAAGTGGGGCTCTCTGGCAGGGGTCTTGAGGGTCTGAGCAGCCCATGGTGCTCAAGAAGAGTCAGCATGGAACAGTTAGAAGAATCTGGCAACAGGACCCCAGGTCTGGAGCTGGAACAGACAGCAGACATCATCCCGCTCAACTGACAGATTCCACGCAAGAAAAGAAGTGAGCTCTTCAAGGTCACTGCCTGTGGCGAGATTTGAACCTGAACCCATTCGCCATCCCCTCACCCAAATGTTGCTCCTTCATGACCTTCACTTGCTGTAACCCTTTATTTGAAGAGCCCAGAACAAAAGTGCCTGTGACTTAAAAGGGGAAGTTAGTTCTCATAGCATTCCCTGGTCTAGCAGGCCTTCCCTCCTGGACTCATCTCACCCGGCCACAGGATCCGGCCAGGGCTGGCTGCTTGGCGTCCTGTCCTGTGATACCCCCCGCCCCCTCTGCTGAGGCTTCTTGGACAGGGGGAATTGGGCACACAGGCTGCATTCACTGCTTGAAGCACTGATAGGTCCTGACAGGCATTTAGGCGGGTGGAGGCATTGGCTGTGAATGGGCCGGTGATGAGCAGTGAGCTCTCAGGGGCCCCGCATGATGACTTCCAGGGAGCAAGGTGAACTTCAATTCATTTTTAAACAGTCCAGTAATCATTTCTTATGAGTCTACTCCGTCGTGAGGCAACGTTAGCCTGACCCAGACCCAGAGCCTGCATTTAGGGTCCTGTGGTCTAACAGAGGGGAGAGACGTGGACACAAATAACCATGATAGAAATGAGAGTGAGATAAGAGTGAAGGAGAGAAGGGAGAAACTGGAGGAGGGAGAGGCCACCTTCTCTCTTGTGTCACTGTGCGTGTGTGTATGTGATTGTGTGCGTGTGTGCAATTGTGTGAGTGAGTATGTATATGTGTGATTGAGTGTGTGTCTGTGACTGTGTGTGTGTGTATCTGTGAGTGTCTGTGAGTGTGTATATGAGTAAGAGTGTGTATGTATGATTGAGTATGCGGGAGTGTGTATATGTGAGAGTGTGAGTGTGTGTGTGTCTGTGCCTGTGAGTGTGTATATGAGTAAGAGTGTGTATGTGTGATGGAGTATGTGTGAGTGTGAATATATGAGAGAGAGAGAGTATATGTGTGTGTGTGTATGAGTGTATGTGAGGAGGGTGGAAATGGGGAGGACCAAGGGGTCAGAGAAGACTTCAGCAGTAGTGAGTGAGGGAACCAGGATGACTACACCGTGAACACAGGTGCATGGGGAGGCAGGAAGGGGGAAGGGCGGGGCGCCAAGAGCCAGGCTCCAGCTTGTCTGCCATATGCATTCTAAGAAGGGAGACCTATGAGGAAGGAGAGGCTGGAAGTTGGTGGGGGTCAGGTTGGGAAATATGGTAAGAGCAGACTTGGGGGCTGGAGTTCGTGTGGGTTTTCTGTGAGTGTCCTCTTGTTTTGAATGAAGGAAAAAGCCTTTAGTCATCACCGATGGCTCCCTGCTAAAAGAGACGATCCTGCCCCCAGGATCTCCCGTTCTAATCGGGATGGGATATGGCAGAAGGGTCAGATGCTCAGCCTGCTACACTCTCAAGGGCAGCCCAACCAGATTAAAATGAAATTGGGAGATGTTTCACAAAAGAAACAAACCTACAGTACAGCTTAGGTAATGCTCATTTGTGGTGTTAAGTCAGTATGCCATCTGCCTGCCGAGATACACCCTATAGAGGAGGGTGGGTACAAAGGACTGTGGAGGGTGTGAGAGGGCTGAGGCCAGATGCAAGGACCATGGTCTGGAAGAGGAAATCTCAGCACCAGTGTTAAGGCCTGGTGGACCTTCGTCCTGGAAGGACTCTGCCATCTAAACTCTGTGAGCAACCTCGTGGGCTCTGCAGGGAGGGACCCAGACTACCCCAAAGGGGAAGAGAGCAGTGGGTTGAGAGTCCAGAGAGAAAGGAGGTTCTGGGTTCCTTCCTGTAGGGGTGGAGATGGGGAGGGTCAGTGTCAGCGAGGAGCAGGGAGGGGGAAGAGGACATTGGCAAGACGGTCAAGGGAGGACACCCATCTGCCGTTTCTTGCTGTGCTGGGCCCTTGGGTGCCCTTGCTGGGGTCAGGGAGGGGGAGAAGAGCCTCCTTCTGGCGTTGGGTCCCAGTCTCAGTCAGTTGGTGAGACTGGTGTGTTCCCACTGGTCATTTTTGCTGACTCTTCCTGTTCGTCCTCACTAAGCTATGCAAACCTCTAAGTAAGGCCCAGGGAAGAGTGGGAAGGGGAGCCAAGGCCCGTAACCCCAGAACGAAAGGAAAGCCAGGGCCTTGTCTGAGGGCTGGGGGCCCCCAGCTTGGGAGGCCTAGGCCCTACTCAGCACCTGCCCTGCCCTTCTCCTCCCAGTGGCATAGCACTCAGCAGAGGCGGAGCCGCCTTCCTCACCTGGGCGTGCTGTGTCTCCCAGCTGGTTCCAGCCCGCTCCTTCTGCCATCTTAAGATGTCGCCCCAATGTCTTCGACCTCCCCCTCCCTTCTCTATAGCCTGTCTTTTGTCCCTAGCCTCCCCTTCAGTCCACACCTCTGGTTCCCCTAAGGCAGGGCCCCATTGGAAAGGCTGCTGAAAGCCTACCTCGGGGCACACAGGGGGCTGTTTCCTCCATCATGCTGCTTGGAGTGGTACCCCATGCTGGATTTTTACTCTAGCTCAGTCTGTCCTGCAGAGATGCCCTGGGAAGCAGGTGGGATAAAACCCTGCCAGCCACACCTGACCTCTAGTAACTGGGCCGATCCCAATTACCATGAGCCTCTTCATCGTATAGCTTCCATGAGGGAATTGAGGCCAAGTGTCTGAGCACAGCTAGTGTTTGACCTCTCTTCAGGAGCCCTCAGATAGAGGCTGTGTGGAACAATGGAGAGAGCCCTGGATCAGGAGTCAGAGCACTTGGATTCACAGGTGGAACCTCCGAGTCAAGTGGCTAACTGTTGCTCACCGGAGAATGCCTCCCACATTCCTATTGACCAAAGCTCACCCAGGGGCCATCATCTCTTTGGTCCTGGAGGACGCTGTGCCCTTCTTCCTAGCCTGTAAGGCGGCATTCAAACCCAGGCTCTGCTATTTGCTGCAGGGCCTCAATTTCCTTAATGATAAAATGAAGGGGTGGAAGTAGAGGATGCTAAATTCCCTTCCAGCCCTGGCTGGCATGGCAAGACTGGACGATCAATGGACGTTCTGGTGAGGACCTCACACTCGGACGGTCTCTGGGTGAATTTATCCCCCTGTTCTTTTCTCCTTCAGCTGCCAGGCTTGGGCTGAGCAATCCTGGGGCAGAAGAGGTTTATCTGGGAGCTGTCCACATCCGGGTCTCTGTAAGCAGTTTTGATCCCCCAGTGGAGATGCCTTGGGCCCATTCTCAGCCCTTTGCCTCTGTCAGCATTGCCAAGAGTGGTCCCAGGGGCCCGTGGATCCCAAGGGCACAGCACCTGATGGCAGGACGAGGGCCAGTCTGATGATGACAGGCCCATTAAAAAGCTCTGTTAGCTCAGCCCTGTGTTTGGTGACAGCCACAGGTGGCAGTGTCTTGGCTGGGCATGGGGCCACCTACCAGGGCAATCTCCTGAATCTCAGTGGGAATTGCCCTGCTGTTGCAGTCCCTGTGCTCCAGCCCACTTCCCCCTCCCCCTGTACACCGGCCAGGCTCCCTTCCTCCCTGCCCAGCCTCCAATCACTTTCTGTCCACTGGACGAGATTCTTTTCTCCTGAGCTTTTTCTAAAATGAGAGCACTTGGCTCATGATTTCTGATTCATGCCCCAAATTACAGGACAATGGATGGTTAGAAGAGAATGATGGAGCCTTGGGGGGTTAATACTCTGAGCCCAGGGAATCATTCGCTGCTGCATTGAGAGGCTTGAAGGCCCAAGTGGGCTGAGGGCAAAAGAGATTTTAGGTTTTGTTTTCTGAAAAGCTCTTTTTGGGAAAGAAAGGGACTTTAGAGATAATCTTGCCTATGCTTTTTATTTTATTGGTGAGACCAGTGCCCAGAATGGCTAAGTAACTTGCCCAAGGTCACCCAGCGATGGGGGCAGAGCTTAGAATCAAATCTGGCCAATGGTTGTTTTTTACACTGGCAGCTCTGGGATCTTTCCACGACCCCAAGAAACCCCTCTCTCCTCCTCCTCCTCAAGGCAGTGTGGTGCAATGGAGAGAACCTGGCCATGGAGGCCAGATCCACATTTACTAGCTGTCGTTCCCAGACACTTCAGTTCACTGCTCAAAAGTTTAGGTTCTTTATCTGTTAACTGAGGAGGGTTTGACTAAATGGATGATAAGAAGCCATCTTAAGGCTCTCACAGTCCCCACCTTTAGCCTGAGTAACTTCACTGAAACCTAGGATTGGTCAGAGTTTAAAGGGACCCCAGTGGCACTGATTTCAATCCATCCCAGACCAAGAATTTCCACTCAGCTTCCCCAGCCCCGGATCCCTTTCCGTCTTTCCAGTCTTCTTACCCCCCCCCCCCCCCCCCCCCCCCCCCCCCGCAGTCATCCTTTCCATCTGGTACCACTGGCTCCTTGGCTATTCCTCACATGTAACGCTCCATCTTCGGACTTGGAGTGTCTGCACTGGTCATCCCCTCCCCTCCCCCTGCCTGGAATGCTCTGTGCTCTTTGCTCCAATGCAGGCAATGTACTTCTTCACTGGTCAGCAGTCTTGGCTGAGCGTCTCTGACACCGTCTCACAGGGGTATGCTGCTTTTGTATTTGTCCTTAGGGACCAAGACTATTGCCATCTTCTAGACACCCCTTTTAAAAACCTGAAGGAGAAGTTTCCAGTCCCTTCCATATGGTAAGGCCCCTGCACATGGTCTAGGACCAGGGCCTAAGGTGAGGGCCCTCCCCTTTCCTCTCAGCACCCTCCTAGGGTGACAGTGGGTGTCGCCAGGGGCAGGGACATCCAGACCTGCAGATGTTGTTTAAAGAAGAATTTTGCTGTCTCAGTCCCATTTCTGTGGGGGAGGCTGTTGAGACAGGCCTTGGGGATGCTAGGCCCCTGGGCAGCTATCTCCATCCAATATTCTCAGTCAGACAATTGGTTAAATGCCTAGGGATGTCTGACTGGTGAAAGTAGGTGGTATTTGTACCCAGAAAACAGTGGGGACAGATGCTTTTTTGTCATTGAAACAGCCCCTGATGTTCCCAGAAGCCCTGCTGTTAACCTCTCTGGGGAGCTTTGAGCACAAGGCAATTCAGAGGAGGGACAGAAGATTTCATTTCACTGGGAAAGGCTGTTAGAGTTGAGAAATAGGAGTTTCTGAAAGTTTTAGTCCAATTAAAACTCCTTAAATCATGAAAATGTACTTCCAGCCTCTTGGGAAATCTTTTGGGCTAGACTTCAGAAACCAGGAACAAGAACTCAAAAACCAAGAGTGTTTCCGTGGTCCTTTGAAGTTTTCAAAGCCCTTTATCCACCTGGTCGACCATCCTGTAGTTGAGGCACGCCAGACATTCGTAGCAGACACTCATTGCAGGGTCCTGGGGGACTTGAGTTTCAGAGAAGGTAAGTGGTAATTCACAGCCAGAGTCTGACCCCAGGTCTTCCTGCCTCCAGCTGCAGCTAAAGCTGTGCCCACCCTCACCTTAGAATTTAATACCCTTGGAAGGGTTTTAGAGGTTGCTAAAGCTTTAATTTAGCAATTTAGTGGAGATTGGTTGACAGCCAGCAGAACCAAGAATCAGACACAGGACAGAGGATGGATGCCTGATGGACTTGGGCACCTAGGAAGAGATCATGGCTTTAGAGCTAGAAGTGGCTTTAGATGTCCCCCAGTTCTACCCCTTTGTTTTGTAGATGAGGAAACTGAGTCCCAGAAAGGTTTGCAACATCCAGGCCTTTTGACTCCAAACCTGGGGCTCTTCCTATATGCTGTTGCTTCTCCTGTGCCAGGAGAGGGGAGAGTGGAATGAGAACCAGGGACAGATGCGCCTGCTTCTCATTGTATCTCAGCTGGGTGCTATCAGTACTCCTCTGCTTCTATTGTGTGGCTTCCTCCCACTCTGCCCTACTCACAGCCTCTGACCTGGCATTGAGAGGATGGTCTTCATGAGTGGTCATTTGACCCAAGTTTGTGCTCAACTTTCTGGTGGTGAGCCTCTTGAGACTAGGATGAGAGACACACCTCGCCACTGGGCTTGTACCCAAAGCCATTCTGGCAGGATGAGGCCTAGAAGATCATGACAAACCTGGTCTGCTGGCCCACCCTCTTAGAAACCAGGCTCATGACTCGGGTATCACCTGCAGCTCTGCCATGTTGTTCAATCCACATAACCGGTCAACTGCCACATATTGCCATTTCTCCACTCACAATGTCTCTCCCATCTGACCAGTGTCTAGAACACAGTAGGCACTTAATATATGCTTATTGATTGAGACTTCATCTTTACCAACACAGCTGTCACTTTAGTGCAGGGCCTTATCATCCTTTCCATGAATAATTGCAGCGATTTCCTGATTGGTCACCTTGCCTTCAGTTTCCCCTTTCTAGTTCATTCTCTACTCAGTTGCCAATTTGATTTTCCCAAAGCACAATTCTGTCCATCTCATCTTCTCTCCCTGCCCCCCCCAATAAACTCCACTGGCTACCTCTAGGGCAACATAGTGTCCTCTGTTTAGACTTTAAAGTCCTTCATTAGCCGATTCCAATCTATATTCTCAAGATATACCATCATTTCCCACCTGGTTGCTCACCCGGACTCAGCCATAATCTTTAGGAACTCATATTCCTGCAAAATCAAATCAGTTCTGCAGCTGATCCCTCTTTAGTACCCCTGCTCCTTGGGACCCTCTCTCCCTCTGATTGGAGAGGGTAGAGGGTGGACTCTGGAAAGTTCCTCCCAGATCCTCCACTATCTAAGGATAGCGCTGAAGGAATTTTCCTTGTCATTTCCTCCCAGGCTGCAGAGCTTCATCATATTCCCACAAGCTCCTTAAAGATTCTTTCCCTGTCATATTCTTTCATTATGTTGTGAGCTCCTTGAGGGCAGGGACTGGCTTTTGCTTTTCGTTGTATTCCTAGCTCTTAGTATAGTGCCTGGCACATAACAGGTAATTAATGAATGTTTGTTGATTGACTCATATAGCCTCAGCCACCAAGCCTCACCAGATTACTCCCTTTCTCAGACTAATTAAGCTGAACTGTCATTTTCTCCTCTCTATACCTTGGGAATGGCTGTGCCTCATGCCCGGAATGTGCTTCACATTCCAGGGCCAATGAGGCCCTCGACCTCTCTGGCTTTTCCCTAAGACAAGAAGCTGGAAAAGATGTTGACCCACACTACTGGAGGGACTCTTCTCACATGAGAGTTCCCAGGGCCAATCTATATCCCAGTGGCCCCAGGGCCTTATGCCAGAGAAGCATGAGTGTGGACCCCCATTCTGAGTGAGGAGCCGTGGGGAAGTGTGGACTGCACCAAAAACAGTTCTATTATGGCCAGTGTCATCCTTCTTCCTGTTCCCTGCATTAAGTGCAGCCATTTGTATCCTGCCAGGGATTCTAGGCACCTCTGAGCAGGGCCATATCCTAGACATGTTCTGCCCTGACACAATATCTCTTAATAAAGAGAACTAAGTCCTCCATGAAGTTTTGATAATGAACTAGTGGAGACACTCACTTCCGGTGCTTAGCAGGGGAGCCCTGCTGGAGTCCAAGGCCAGCGGTAGCCAGAAAGCCCTGTGCCTCCTCTAGGCAAAGCTAGGCACAAAAGCAACAGGCCCTGGGTTGGGCCTGGGTGGGTGTTTGGCACCTTCAGAAACAGGTAAATGAAAGCCATGCCCAACGGCTCTGCTCAGGGGATGCTACATTTGATTAATGGTCAGACTGATCTTCCCACCTTATCTCCATTGCCCCAGAAACTGAGGTACATGCCCGACAAAAGCCTGGCAAGGAGGGACCGGGAAGGTGTGCCTGATGTCAAGGACGGCAGGGGCTGCCAGCCTCAGAGGGTGGGGAAGAGATGAAAAAGGGGAAGATCATTCCCAGGCCTTAGCAGGGGTCCAGTGCAGCTTTCCTCTTCCCCTTTCCTCTGGGACAGATGGAGGGAGAGCCAAAGGGAGGAGCAGAGACTTGTTTTCTGCCTCATGACTACTTTGAGCTGGTTAGATACTTGGGCTGCCAGAGATAAGCCCAGGCCAGTGTTTGATGGAATGGAAAGTCGCCTGCTTGCAACAAGGGATTGTGGGTGTTTGTGTGAAGATTCTTTATCCATGTCCTTATATTTGGTTATGTTTTTGTCTCTGCATATGTTCACTATACACACTATACACAAACACACACTATCTATCTATATATACACCCATATATACATATATAAACATATGTATAGATAGTATATATATACACACATACACATGTACATGTCTATACACACATACACCCATTATATATGTATGCAAGCATATATACACATACTCAAATATAAATGCAAATGCATGTATATATACATACTCTCTCATATATGTATGTGTGTGTGTGTACAAGAATTCACCTGGGGGGAAATAATTGAAGTTGAAATTTGAGGGAATTTTCTTTTTTTTTTTGCTTTTTGGTGAGTCAATGGGGTTAAGCAACTTGCCCAGGGTCACACAGCTAGTGTCAAATGTATGAGGCTGAATTTGAACTCAGGTCCTCCTAACTCCAAGGCCGGAACTCTATGCACTGTGCCACCTAGCTGCCCCTGAGGGAATTTTTTTTAAAGGTAACTTAGTTTCTTTGCTACCAACTAGAAAATGAGAAGAGACATTTCCTTTTCCAGGTGCCTTGTAGCTCCAGCAAAGCTCGACAATTAGGGTCCCCTGCAAATATAAAAGCTTCCACTGGGTGGCGCCACTATGCCCCTGAGCGCTGAAGTCAGGAACACTTGAGTTCAAATGTATACTTATTACCTCAGACACTTATTACCTATGTGATTGAAGGTAAGTCATTTAACCTCTTCCTGCCTCAGTTTTCTCAACTGTAAAATGGGTGCTAATTATACCATCAATCTCCCAAGGTTTTTGTGAGTATTAAATAAGATAATATTTGTAAAATGCTTTGGCAACCTTAAAGCATGATGTAAATGCTTATTATTCCAATTATTGTTTTATGTATTATTATTAATATCTAGGCAAGCGGATAGGAAGACCCTCTCACTTTGGGCTATGAATTCTCTGGGTGGGTTTAGGAGCATGTGGACCCAGGGTCCTGCTGAGGAGCCATGAAGTCCATTTTGGACTCTCAAAGCAGGGGTGAACACATGCCCATCCACTTTTGGACAGAATCTTGGTGTTCCAATCAAGGTGTGGAGACTTTAGAACCCTGAAGCCATGATCTGGCCCCTGACAGGAGTGCTGACTGTTCCTAGAA
Organism: Vombatus ursinus; assembly: GCF_900497805.2. Taxonomy (NCBI): domain Eukaryota; kingdom Metazoa; phylum Chordata; class Mammalia; order Diprotodontia; family Vombatidae; genus Vombatus; species Vombatus ursinus. The sequence goes on along the minus strand of NW_020954577.1, from coordinate 19,103,690 downwards.
TGCCCCAGAGAAGCTGCTTCAGGAGCATCTGGGTCTGGGGCCTGACAGCATTTCTTCCTCGCACCATGCTCAGTCACTGCCAGGCCAGCCTGGCTTAGGGAAGCAATGGTTGCTGAGAAAGGCTTTAATGGCTATGAGCTGGGAGCTTGGAGGGAGGGTCTTCTCTTAGCTAAACCAGAAGTCCCCAAATCTGCAAAACCAATGGGGGCAAAGTTACAGTGCTTCTGCAGTCTATTCCTAGTGCCTCTGACCTTTCTTTCAGTGACCTTTGTTGGCTGAGGAGGGACAGTACCGTCTAGGCCTCTGAGACTGTTTACATTCTTGGACAAGACTGGGTAGTGCTGGACAGCTCCCTGGAACGCTGGCTGCTCTGCTCCCCAAAGCTAATGCTTGGCTGCCCTCTAGTGGAATGTAGCAGCAATGGCAAGGAGGGCCTGGGCAGTTTTCCCTTGTTTGCTAAAAGGGTTTGGGGCTGGTTGTGTCTTGAGCTTGGTTGTGGTCCTACAGCAACATCAGTGGGCAGAGAGACTGATTGCATCTTGACCATTGCTGCTGGGGCACAGCCTGGACTGTGGCTCAGGGACTGGACCCTGATCTTTAATCACAGATACATTTCCCACCTCCTTTCCCTCCTCACCCTCCCCCCACATGGTTTGGCTCTCTTTCTTGCTCTGAGGATGCCAGAAGTGTGAGTGATGTTGATGTTTAGGGCTGACTCCCTTTAACTGCTAATTAATGGAATCAAGAAAAACAGTTCAAGTTTGTTACTTTTTAAGTGCTGCAAGTTAATTAGGCTGACATCCTTCAGTAAATTGTATCTAAGTGAATGTATCTGTGTGGGTGATCATCCCAGGGCTTTGCTGCAGGGCACCTGCATTAACAGTTCAAAGGGCTCTGAGTCCTGGCAGTGCTTCAGCGGCACAGACACAGCAGACCTTAGCACCTACTTGGCAAGAATAATTAAGTTGGAAATCCTGGATACAGCTCTGGCTACTGGCTGCTGCTTCCTCCTCCTTCCCCCTCCCGTTCTTTCCTCTCCGGTGTGGTGTCTCCCTAGCAGCGTCCTTGTTCTGACGAACCTGGGGGCCTCAGGCTCCTACACCTACCTCTACCTGAGGCTGAGCTTTCTGTCCATGGCCTCAGTGTTCCTCAGCAAAGGTTCCTGAGAGCTTACCAGACAATAGAAGTGGGGATGCAGGCGGGCCCAAGCTAGGGCCTGATCATAGGCTTTGGCCTTAAACCTACTGATTCAGTGAGTGCTGGTCAAACTCCATCCCAGGGCATCTCAAAGCTTGTTGCTGTTTGAGGATTCATTATTCTACTGATGGCTGTCCAAGATCTCTTCATGTAGACAAAAGCCTGGATAATAGAGACCTCTGCTGAGGACTGGGGCAGGTCTCTTTCTCAGACTCAGATGAAGTAATGTCTGAAAAGCACAGCATAAATGACAGTTATTATCTTGGAGAGGCAGGCTGGCGTGGAGAGTTACAGCCAGCACTTATGCAGCACTTTACATGCATTTTCTTATTTGATTCTCACAACAACACTGGGAGCGAGGTGCTAATATTATCCCCATTTTACAGTGGAGGAAAGTGAGGAAGACAGAGGTTACAGGATACTGTGTGACTAAGTGTCTGAGGCTGGATTTGAACTCAGGTCTTCCTGATTCCAGATCTGGTGCTCTGTGCACTGTGGTGCCCCCTAGCTGCCTAGATATGGTATGCTGGACTTGGTCATCAGGAAGATCATGGTGGGAACCCTGCTTCGGACACTTGCTAATTCTGTGATTCTAGCTAAGTCACCTCTCCAAATAGTCTGGTCCACAAGTGACAAAATCATAGTCTGACTCTGCGCTCAAACTACAAGCCTTTCTAGCTTGGGAAGCCCTGCCAGAAATTTGTAGCATGGTGAAGTTAGAGCTAGAAGGAGCCTCTAGTCCCAACCCTTCACTTTATAAATGAGGAAACTGAGTCCGAGAACAGTTCAGTGACTTTCTCAAGGTCACAGAACTAGCAAGTATCAGAGGCAGGAGCTGGAGCCCAGACTTCTGCTGGAGCCAGGACTGTGTCCATGGTCTCCAGGTTGTAGGAGCCAGCCTCAAGTATGATCAGAATGGGCTGGCTCTGGGAAGGGCTGCAGTGGTGCCCATGTATGGTAAGGGCCCTAGAAAAAGCCTCTGGTACATTGGGTAGGTCTTTTCTGGAGGATTTTTGGGAGGCCTTGGGTCAGAGTTGGAAGGGCCCTTTGTGGTGTTCTAGTCCAGTCCACACCTCTGCAAAGATCCTCTCTACAATGTCCCTGACCAGTGGACATCCAGTCTCATTTGAAGCCTCTAGGAAGGGAGCTTTCCCCTTCTCAAGGAAGCCCACTCCACATTGGGATGGCTGGAGTTGGAAGTTCTTCCTGATATCTAGACTAATTGGCCTTTGCCATGTGTATCTGCCGCTCTTTGTTCTTCCCTCTGGAGCTACGCAGGCTGGTGTGCTCCCTCTTTCACATGGTGCCTCTGTGAAAACTTAGAGACCACCATGATATGACTCTTGAGTCTTCTCCAGGCAAACCATGCCCACTTCTTTCACCAGACCATCCTATGGCATGAACGTGAGGCCTGCTACCATCTCGGTGCCTTCTGGGCATCTTCCAACTTCTCCCCAGGGTATGAAGGCCTGAATTGATTTGCTCTACAGTGGTGATGGGAGCGCAACCATCAGGGAGGCCATAGACCTACCTAAGCATTCAACTATCCAGCACTTTCCATCAACTTCCTCTCACCATTACTTGGCATTTTCTAATCTCCTGTTTGGACTGAGAGCTCCTTAAGGACAAGGACTGTAGCTTGTGCACCTATGGAGTGCCTCCCCTCAAATCCAGGGGCCTTAACAATGGTGGGTATTCAAGAAACATTTGTTAAATGAATGTGTATTGAGGTCACCATTCAGTATAGATTCTCAAAAGAGGCAATGATGACTCCCATGGTCAGAGCCCTTTGGGCCTCACGCAGCGTGTTCCTTCCAACCACATTGGAAGTGTCATGATGTTTATTTTACAGAAGAGGAAACTGAGGCTTCAGAAAGGTCAGTGACTTGCTATGCCTATGTGGCCAGTTCCAGGAGTAGGATCTGAACTCATCTCCTGATCCCATGTCTAGCATTCCTTCCTTTGTATCATGCTGTGTTGGATATATCATGCCATGCTCTATCACCCATGGAAACCAGGTGGTCTGACATGGCTGGTGGTTTTCTGTCTGTTGTCTGCCAGATGATGGATGTAAGATGTTGGTCTAAGCACTGAGCATTTGCTGCCTACTTTTGGAGTTGCTTGAGCAAAGGTCTGATTCTTCCCTGCCACACTCTGCTTGCGTTTGCAGTAAAGTGACTAGGTCTCCCATTTGCCTCTGTTTTCCTTGGCACAGGACCTTCAGATGAGATGCACTCAAATAGTATCTGTTGAATGAATGAATGAGTGAATGTGCATCATCCCTCTTGTGAGCATCAGACCGGATGTCTGTTGTGCTGAGGACCGTCTCCTCTCCTCTCCAGGATAGCTGGTCTGCGGGCCAAGATAAGTTAGCTGAACATTAGTGAATGCCTGACTGCAAAGAGCATGGCTTCTGCACTGCTTCAAACTCCCTTCAGAAATCCCAGCTAGGAGCAGGGTGAATGTGTGTGTGTGTGTGTGTGTGTGTGTGTGTGTGTGTGTCTATGTCTGTAACTGTGCACACACAGGTATGTAAGGCCGGTCCCCTTTTACAGTTTGGCAAATTTGTACGTCACAATCACACCATTTATATCTTCTTGTCTTTATCTTTCCCCCTTATCACCCACAAATTTGCTAAATTTGTCTAAAAGGGGCATACTGTCATATTTGTATATTATGTGTAAACATGTATGTGAAAGACAGAGACACATAGAGAGAGGGAGAAAGGGAGATGGAGATGGAGATGGGGAAAGGGGGGGGGAGAGACAAAGAGACAAAGAGAGAGACAGAGAGAGAGAAGAGTAGAAGGGGTGCTAGATAGGCAAGAGATAGCAGCAGGCGGAAGCTGGTTCTGACTTAGGCACTGACGAAGGGCTCTGGACAAGTCACTGCCCTCTTGGGCCCTCTCTCTCTGGCTCAGTTTGCTCTTGCATTAAGCAGCCTGACAATAAGCCAGGTTCCTGTTGCCTTCAGGGGCTGTGGGGAGAATACAGACATTCCCAAAGCCATCTCTGGTCTCTAACTTCAGGAGTTTGTGATATTATTGGCAGCATCTCTCTTCTGTGCAGGGATGCCGTCAAACGTTTGGCGTGTGCCCATGGATTTGTCCCCTGTACAGTGCCAGAGAGTGTCAGGGATGGGAGATCTGTACTGGAGCTACTTTGGAAAGTTGGACTTTCCAAGCCCATCAGCCCGGCCTGGCTCACGGCCGCCACCTTGTGGCTCTAACTCCCTTTTGCTTTTTACTTCGGGTCAGAGAATAAGGGTTAGGGCCTGGGTTTAGACCCGAAGGGACCTCAGAGGCCCTGCAGCCCAACCCCTTCACTGGATAGATGAGCGGATGGAGGCTCAGGGTTGTGTTTAGCATCACGAGCCAGGAAGCAGAAATGCTCTGGCCTGAAAAAGGGTTTCCAGCACCTTGCACGGCACCGCTCTGCAGAATTATCTTTGGGGTTTCTCCAGTCCAACTTTCATTTGGCAAATAAGGAAACCGGAGAGGTCCAGTGACTTTCTCAAAGTCACATAGAGAACAAGTGGCTGAGTCAGGATTCAAATCCAGCTCCTCTTGTCTTTCTGCAGTTCCTACAGTGAGTCCCCCAAGGGGAGAAGGCCACAATGCTTCCTTCACCACCCCGTTTACAAACCCCTGATAGCAAAACACCAGCTTCTGGGATCTCAAAAGAGGATTTATTGTGAAGGGTAACATGGGAGCTTGTGGAGGGAGCAGGCTCATGACAGATGAGAACAACTCCCACACAGCCCCAGGACATTTGGCCTCACTCCCCAGCCCCCTCCTCTACCTAGGCCTTCATGTTACCTTTGTCTAGTTTCCCAGGAGGCTGGCCAGAGCTGTCCTTTGAGCACTCCAGAAACATGCTTCCCAGCCCTTAATGTGGCAGCCTGGGTCTAAGTAAAGACCCCTCTAATACAGTCTCCATCCTACCCTCCAGTTCAATCAATCAATAAACATTTATTCAGTACCTACTATACATCAAAATTCTTGGGGCAGCTAGATAGAGCACCGGGTTTAGAGCCAGGAAGATCTGAGTTCAAATCCAGCCTCAGACACTTACTAGCTGGGTGGCCCTGGGCAAGTCATTTAACCCCCTTTTGCCTCAGTTCCTCACACATTGGAGAAGGAAATGGCAAACCAGTATGATTTCCAAGAAAGCCCCATGAACTTTTGTCCATGAGGTCATGTAGGGTTGGGCATGACTGAACAATGCCAGGCACTATGCTGAGGGCTGGGGTCTAAAAGGAAGCAAAAGACAGCTCCTGCTCTGACGAAGTTTAGGATCTAGTGGATACCCCATGCAAACAAACACACACAAAGCAAGCTAGCGTCAGATCTCTAGGAAGGAGCTAACAGAGGGATGGCACTAGAACTAGGGGTTGGAAAAGGCTTCCTGTAAAAGATGGGATTTTTGTTCGGACTTAAAGAAAGCCAGGGAGATCAGTAGTTGGAGCAGAGGAAGACTGTTCAGGGCACGAGGGACGGCCAGATAAACTGCCCAGAGCCGAGACATGGAGGGTCTTGTGCATGGAACAGCCAGAATCGATGCATGCGTACGTCTGGGAGTGAGGTGTAAGAAGACTAGAAAAGCAGGAGGGAGCAGGATATGAAGGGTTTCAAATGCTCAGAAGAGGATTTTCTATTTGACCCCACAGGCAATAGGAAGCTTCCGGAGTTTGTTGAGTGAGGGGGAGGGGGTGACTGACTTGATTGGATCCCCTCTTTAGGAAAATCTCTTTGGTGGCTGAAAGGAGGATGGATTGGAGAGGGGAGAGACTTGACCAGGCAGACCCCCAGCAGCTATTGGCATAGTCCAGAAGCGAGGTGATGAGGGTCTGCACCAGGCTGGAGGCAGGGTCAGAGGAGAGAAGGAGGCATTTCAGAGAGACGCTGCGCAGATGAACTTGACAAGCCTTGCCAGAAGCTTGGATGTGGGATGAGAGAGGATGAGGAGTCCAGGATGATGCCCAGGCTGTGAGTCTGAGATGCTGGGAGGATGGTGGTGCCCTCTACAGTCAGAGGGAGGGCAGGAGGAAAGACCACGAGGTCTGTTTTAGACGTGCTCTGTTGGAGTTGATCTTGATAATTTTATGACATCCCTTCTGAGTTTTTAGTGCGTTGTTATTCTTTCCATTTACATCGTTGTAATTACTGTGTGATTGTTTTCTAGACTTCACTCTGCCTCAGTTCATGTAAATCTTCCCAGGCTTCTCTATATTCCTCACACACATCATTTCACATCATTCTTTGTGATGTTTGTTTAAAGTGTTGGAGATCTGAGGACTTTAAAAAGATACAGTCTCTGTTTCCAAGGAGCTTTTAGTCTCATGGGTGTATAGGGGAGGGTGCTAGGAGGTGGGGCTGAGGGTGTTCACAGAGAAGTACACAAAGTATGGAGTAATGGGGCAAAGGAGGGATCTAGGGGAATTTGAGAATGAAGAATCCCTGCTCAACTTGGCCTGGGGTGAGGAAGTCTGGCATAGAGGAGGGAACTCCTGAGCTGAACCTCAGAGAAAGGAAGAGAGTCCATAAGCGGGCGGTAAAGAGGAAGTATATTCCAAGAAGATGAGGCACTCGTGCAAAGTCATAGATGTAGGAGATGAGGGGCTGGCTTTGAGTAGTTCAGATTGGCTACAAGAGGGTGAATGGAGGGAAATAATAAGGCTGGAGAGATGGTTTGGAGCCAGGCTGAGGGCTGGGGCTTTCCATATCAGGCTTTTGAATGACTTCCTAAAGAGCTAGAATGTAGCTAAGTACCCAAGGAGCTGGAGTGATGTTAAGTGGGTTATCCTCAAAAATGGGTTATCCTAGCTATGGAGTCAGCCCCTTCCTCCTCTCTCCTCTCCCCTCCCCTCCCCTCCTCTCTCCTTTCTGTCTGTTTCTGTCTCTCTGTCTCTGTCTCTCTTTCGCCCCTTTTTAGGTATATTGGTACTTACCAGTGGGGACTTCTCAGGGTCCCACTGACGCTAATCAGCTGGTCCCAGACTTGGGCTAAGGACTCCAAACTTGTCTACTCTTTGGGAGAGGGGAGTGAAGGAAGGGGAAGACTCTAGAAGGCCCCTTGTGTGGGAGGATTGGTGGGGTGAAGGATGGGTGGGGTAGGAAAACCGGAGCAGGATTCAGTTACGTGTCATTGGACAAGTGCACAGCAGGGGGGACAAGATGAATGGAGTATAGTCCTTTCCCCAGGATCCTGGAAAGGTGTGTGTGTGTGTGTGTGTGTGTGTGTGTGTATGTGTGTATATGTGCATATTTGCATGTGTACGTGTGTGTTGCGTGTATACGTGTGTGCGTGTGTGCGTGTGCGTGTGTGCGCGCGTGTGTGCATGTGTGTGCGTGTGCGTGTGTGTGCATGTGTGCGCGTGTGCACGCGTGTGCATGTGTGTGCGTGTGTGCATGTGTGTGTGCGTGCGTGCGTGTGTACGTGTGTGTTGCGTGTATATGTGTGTGTGCGTGTGTGTGTGTGTATGTGTGTGTGTGTGCGCGTGTGCGTGTGCGTGTGTGTGTGTGTAGGGGTGAGGAACAAGCCCTCACCGACCTGATCATCACGGAGCGTTGTGAAAACAGGATCTGGTTTCGAATCCCGCTGTTATTGCTAGCCAGCCTTGCTGTTCCCTTGTTACTCATTTCACCCAGGCTGTTGCTAAGGGCCTTGTTTCCATGACCTCACAACCTGTCTTGGCCTCAGTTTCCTCCTCTGTAAAATGGGGGGGGAAGTTAGATGATCGTTAAGGCCCCTTCCATCTCTAAATCCCACAGTCCCCTAAACTCCCTGAGCCGCTTTCCTCATCTGTCCAACCAAAGGGTTGGCCTAGGTGACTGCAGGGCCCTTGGGGGGCCCAAAGGGAGAAGCTTCTCCTGTTCTAGACCCCGGGGTGAGAATGATTCAGGGGAGAAGTGTGGGAAGAAACGAACCAGCCTCTTTCCGGGCTCCCAGTGAGGGCCTGTTGCTGAAAGGGAAAGAGGTCACTTATTGGCAGAAGTCCGAATGAGGGATTGACGTGGGGGCTGGTTCACCCCTCCAAGCCTCTCCTCGGTGGCCCGGAAGCTGGCTCGGAGCAGGCCACTGGCAGCAGAGAAGCCTGCCCATCCCCAAGACTCACCAAACAAGGTGAAATGGCCTTTCCTAACTGGACTTCAGACTGTGCCTCCCCCACCCCCCACCTCCCGTGAGCACCCGGAGCCCGCCGTCCCGAGTACCCGCAGGGACTGTGTAACGCCTGGGTCATCTGGAGGCCCTCAGGAGAAGAGTCCCTTTAATTTATCCATGGATATGAGACTTAAATCCCCCGGAAGCTGCCGCAGACCACTGGCCAAACTGCTCTTCGGGGTGCCGCCCACTTCGCCTTTGTCCTGGCTGCCACATCAGCTGGGTTTCATCCTTGTCAGCTCCATTTGACTCACCTGCACAGACCGGGGGAGTTCCCCTCCCCACTGGCAGCCAAGAGTGTGGCCTGAGCTAGAGGGGTGATGGTGCCTTTTGTGTTCACCGTGAAGGACAGGAATGGAGGCTGATAAAATAGAATACCTTAGTGGACGTTTCACAGCAACAGCTAATAGATTATGGCTGATGTTTCCAACATGGAAGACAAGGGAGACATTTTAAGTGTCCCATGGACACTCTCCTGCCCACCTCCTGAGTGCCGCCTCTCCGATGAATGAGCTTTCTCCTTCCTGCCTTCCCCCTTCTATATTGGAAATGCCAGAAAAGTCAGCCTTTCTCTCTCCTCCCTCCCTTCTTTCTAGGGCAGATAAGCAATGCTTCTCAGAAGCAGTTCATTGTATCCTGCATTTTCCATCAGCTTCTGAGTACGATGCTCTGAACCTGCCAGCCCAGGGCTTCCTCATGGCTATTCAATGGAGTTACAGTCCTTTCTTTAAGGGACAGCAGTAAGAATTTGCCTCATCTCTGTGAGCGGCTGTGGAGAAAAGATAAATACAACTGCCCATCTTTTCAGAACATGAGGGAAATCGGCTATAATGGCTCTTTGGTTCCTTTCTGAGAAAGGGACACAGTCTCTGTTCAAGCCAAAGGAGAAGGCCAGGGTATCTGGAGATGAGGGCTTTGAAGGGCTGCATGGGGACATGTAGGGACTCAACGACAGTCCCCCAACCAATATTTCCCGAAGACATCAGCTGTGCCTGACCTGAGGCAGGCAAGATAGAGGCTTTGAATATTCTCTTTCCAAATGGAACCATGCAGTAACTGGGTGAGAGTCATTCTAGAGACTCAGTGTATACGTGCATGGGGATGA
>NW_020954577.1:19093475-19094215 GCF_900497805.2 Vombatus ursinus | reverse complement strand
GTGTGTGTGTGTGTGTGTGTGTGTGTGTGTGTGTGTGTGTGTGTCTGTCTGTCTGATGAACTGTCTACCGCCAGGAGGCCACACCTGGCAACTACAACCAGTGGAAATGAAGGTAGATTTGTGATCTCAGGTGGTAGACAGAAAGAAAGCCCCAGGTTCCTTTCCAAGTCTGCCCTTGTCGGTTCAGAAACAAAACATACTGAATGAAACAGCTCATAAATTACGGCCCTAGGTGTTCTCCTTGGCCACCAAGCCAGGGGTGAGTTTTATGACTTGTGCGTATTCTGAAATAGAAAACTTCCTCAGAGTGCCTCTCTCCTCAACCCCTTCCCCACACATATCTTGGCACCCGAGGAAGCCCTTTATAGCCACACCCAGAAAAACAATGGAAAACACATTCTTTGGGTAAATGAAGCAAGATGAGCCAAACCACACAGCACACAGCAGCAATTCACTTAATGGGTCCGAAGCTCTAGGGAAACGACCACCACCCTCAATTGGAGGCTGAGGAGAGACAAGGGAAGGGAGGATAGGAAGACTGGTGCTGGTGCAGCTGCGGGTGGATTGCTGAGGGTGTTACCACATGGTGGCTACTGTCTCCCTTCTGAGCTCTTCTGGAGGGACCTGAATAGTCTCTCTCCTCTGCTCCACCGGTCTCTCAGGGACCCCAGACTCCTTGCAGCTGCCAGATATCATTCCCTCTTTACCTAAACCCAATCAAATGATTCCTTCTCCTGAGG
>NW_020954577.1:18896109-19093465 GCF_900497805.2 Vombatus ursinus | reverse complement strand
GGGGGGAGGGGAAAGAGCGATAATGGGCTCAGTCTGCAGCACTCTGAGTTGGAGCTGCCAGGGGACAATCAGGTGAGGCTATCTGTGAGCCAGTCGATGTCTCGGGTCCAGACCTCAGACAAAAAATGAAGGCCTGGAGATAGAGACGTAGATGTGGTGCAGTAGAAAGGGCATTGGGCTTGGTGTCAGGACTTGGGTTCGAATCCCTTTTGTGCCATTACTAGCTGGAAGGTCTTAAACCTTGCTGGGCCTTAGCTTGGTCGAGTGGGAAGAAAGTGTGTGAGCATTTCAAGTGTTGATGCTGTGTTATCCAAGAGGAACCCCAAGATTCAAGCCTGGAAAATGGTGCAAGTGGAAGCTCCCTTAATTAACTCCTGGCTATTTTCAAGGTCAGCTGGCTATAGGTTTCAAAGGATCCCCCTCAAGCTCAGCCTCATGGGGAGATCAGGAACAGCACTCTTTAAACCTTTCAAACCTCTTTCTTGTCCTTGATTCTCCCAAATTAGGCATGATCAAAAGGCAGGCAGCCCCCATTGGAGGACAGAGTCTAGGAAAAGGCAGATGAGTGACCTGTTGTCTTCTGTCTGGATCAGACCCCAGTTGGCATGCTGAACATGAATAAAAGAGCACCCAGCTGAGGGGCTCAGGTGGTGGAAGGATCTCAAAACCAAGTCTTACAGGGAACAGGTGCACTGGGAATATTTAGTTATCTTTTAAGGATAGATTTTTATTGATACCTTCTGTTTTCATATCACCGGTTTCCCCCTATATTCCTTCCTTATCCCACCCAGAATGCCATCCCTTCAAAGATTTTTTTAGAAGAAAAAGAGGAAGAAGAGAAAACAGATACCAATGACTCACCAGGAAACTGACCCTCTTCCATCTAAATTGTCTCAGAAAGATTCTGAAGGTCACCTGGCAAGAGAAGGTACTGGACACTGAGGTCACTCCTGCAGCTGAACTGCTGAGCCTTCAAACTCTGCTGCAGAGGCAGCTACGATGGGCTGGTCTGAATGCCAAATTTACATTTTCCTAAGAGACTATTTTACAGAGAATTCACACAAGGCAAGCACCCACATGGAGGTCAGAAGAAGCAATACGAGGATGCTCTCAAGGGGTGTGTATATGTACATGTATATGAATAGGGTTTTGAATGCCAAACAGAGAATTTTGTATTTGGTCCTGAAAATGATTGGGAGGGGAGGGGAATGACCTGATCAGACCTGCAACTTGGGGAAACACTGGCTATGGGGTGGTTCAGGGACAGTGAAGAGTGAAGGATAACCCTTAGGTTTCAAGCCTGGGTGACGTAGAGGATGGTCATAGAGGAGCTAAGAAGAGGGGAGGGTTTGAAGGGAGAGATAATGAGCTTAGCAAAAGAGACTGAGAAGGAGCTGTCAGAGGGGTCGGAGAGGTTAGAGGAGAACCAGGAGAGAAGAGTGCCCTGAAAACCTGGAGAAGGTAGAGGAAGAGAAAGTGATTGACAGTGTCAAAGGCTGCAGGCATCCACTTTGTTTCCAATTCTTTTGTATTACAGAAATGCTGCTGTAAGTATTTTAATAAATATGGAAACTTTCTTATTATCGGTGTCTTGGCTTCCTTGGGGTATAAACTTCATAATGGAATCTCTGGTTCCAAGGGTAGGGGCATGTTAGTCACTTTATTTGCATAATTCCAAATCGATTTCCAAAATGGTTACGCCAATTTGCAGCTCTACCAACGATGTATTAGTATGTCTATCAACCCCTTCAACATTGACTATTGCCATTTATTTCATCTTGTCCGATTTTCAGGGTTTGATGACCTTGTTTATCTTTTCACTAAACCTTTCCTTCTTACCAGCCTTCCTGTTATGGTCCAAGGCACCACCCAATCACCCAGGATCATGGCCTCAGTGTCATCCTGACTCCTGCTTTCATTCAACCCCCCTTATGTAATATATTGCTAAGTCCTGTTGATTTCACCATTGCAACATCTCTCATATATATAATAGAATGTGTATATTATATAGTAATAGAGAATAATTATATAATGCATATAACATGCACACACATGTCCTTGTCTCTCCTCTGACACTACCAGTCCCCAGCAAAGTCCTCAGTTTTGCTTCACCCATGAATTTTTTTAATAACCTTCTTGCTGGTCTCTATGCCACAATAATTGGTTTTTTTTGGAGGGGGAGAGGCAATCAAGGTTAAGTGACTTGTCCAGGGTCACACTGCTAGCAAGTGTCAAGTGCCTGAGGCCCGATTTGAGCTCAGGTCCTCCTGATTCTAGTGCCAGTGCTCTATCCACTGTGCCACCTAGTTGCCCCCACAAGAATTGAATTTAAACAGGACCTGTAGGGAAGGTGGAAGCAGGAGCACCCTGATTCAGGCCCTCATCACCTCTCCCTTGCCTAGCGCGTGGTATCAGCCTCCTTCTTGGTCCTCCTGCCTCATTTTCCCCTTCTTCAATCCATCCTTGCTGTAGGAGCCAACATGCTTTTCTTCAAGCCTAGACCTGATTGTGCCATTCTCCTCCTCAATCAACTCCAATGGCTCCCTATTGCCACTAGAATAAAAATACAGACTCCTCTCTTTGGCAGCTTATGTCCTTCACAATCAGACTCCAGCCTACCTTTCGAGAGCTGTTACCACTGACTCCCATTCGTGTACTCTCCTGTCCAGTCCCACTGGCCCTGTTGCTGTTTCTCACACACAGTTCATCTCCCATCTCCATGTCTTTGAAAGCCTGCTCCGCACCATGTCCAGAAAGCAGTCAGTTCCCATTTCCATCTCATAGACTTCCTAGCTTCCTTTACAGCACAGCTCAGGGGACGTCTCCTTCGGAGGCCTTTCCTCATCTCCCCAGATGTTAGTGCTTCCTCTCTCTTGATAGGACCTTGCATTAACTTTGCTTATGCCCTTTTTGGGAGAGGACACAGGTAGAGAGTGAGCCTAAGAGTCAGGGGGAGCTGGCTTAAGCCTCATTCTGACACGGGATCTCTGGTGCTTTTGGCAATGTGGCAGAGCAGGCGTCAGTCTACAGTGGGGGAGGAAGCTTCCTCAGAGGAAGTTCCCTGCACCGGTGTGATCAGCGTAGCCCAGCTGTCCTCCTCTGGATGTCTCCATCATGCCCCAGCTCCAGGGGACCTTCTCCCTTCTTCCCCTTCAGCCTTCTTTGTGCAATGGCTTCCCTCCTCACATTGTAAACTCCTCAAGGTCAAGAACTCTCCTTCTTTCTCATGTTTGTATCCCAGCAATAGCAGAGTGCCTGGTACGTGATAGGTACTTAATAAATAGTGATTGATTGACAAATTGTGAGACAATATTTTGAACATATTTCATTTTTATTTATAAGTTTTCATGTTTTATCTCTCCAGGAGAATGTCATCTCCATGAGGTCTGAACCCGTGTCTCCAGTGTCCAGGAAAGAGCCTAGTACAGGGCAAGCATTTAGTAAATTTTGTTTTTCAAACAAAGTGTCCAGTTCAGTTTTGGAGGATGCAGTTCTTGATATTGGACACAAGGTGGCACAGAGCCACTGCTCACAGCCAGCTTGGAGGGACTTCAAAGATATTTTTTTCAATGATATTGCTATTCCTGCAAGTAATTAGTGAAAGGGCAGCTAGGTAGTGCCACAGCGGATAAACACTGGGCCTGGAGTCAGGAAGACTCATTTTCCTGAGTTCAAATCTGGCCTCAGCCACTTACTAGCTGTCCCTACTTCAGTGCCTTCTCCACTCAGCTGCCAAAGTGACCTTCCTAAAGCACAGGTTTGACCATGTCACCCCTCCACTTCAATAGACTTCAAGGTTCCCTGTCACCCATAGGATCAAGTGTAACATCCTGTTTGGCTTTCAAAGCCCTTTGTAACCTCACTTCCTCCCCCCTTTCCAGTATTTTCATATCTTCCGTCCTTCCACATGCTGTAGGACCAGTGACCCTGACTTTGTTTTCTCTCTCACTTGACAGTCTTTTTCCTGAATCTATGCCTTTGCTTGGTTGATATCCATGCTGAGAACTCTCTTCCACTTCACCTTCATCTCTTGGTTTCTTTCAAAACTCAGATCGAACCCTATAAGAAGCCTTTCACTCTTCTCCTGAATGTTAATGGGAGCCCTCTGAAATTATCCCTGGTTTATCCCATAGATTTATCCCTTGTTTGTACACAGTTGTTTGCATGTTGACTCTTCCCTCCCCCAGTAGATTGTGAGCTTCTCCAGGGCAGGGGCTATTTTTGCCTTTCTTTGTATCCTCAGTAGTTAGCACCATACTTGGCACTTAGTAGGAGATAAATGAATTCCTGTTGACTTGTTTGCTTAACCAAAGCATAGTATTAATTATCACTGGGAACCATAGAGTCATGAATACTAAATACTTATCCCCTTCCTGGACTGTAAGCTTCCTGAGGGCAGAGCTGGCATTCACCTCAACTTTGCATATCTGGTTTTCTTGCACATAGTAGGTGCTTTTAATATGGTTGCTGACTTGAAAACTGAATCAAGCTGTAGAGCATCTAGAGGAAGGTAATGAGGGCAGTGAGGGGCCAGGAGCCCATGGGATCCAAAGGTTGGTTGAAGGAGGTGGTTCTGTTTAGCTCAGAGAAGAGAAGACTTGGGAATGCAAGAACTATGCTCCGGCAAGCCAAAGGTAGTCATGTGACAGAAGAATTCACTTGTTGTGGTTGGCCCAGAGGGCAGAACTACAAGCAAGGGTCTGGGGGAAGGGCAGGGACACATTTGAGCTTGATATAAGGAAACATTTCTGACCAATGGGGGACGTCCCAAAGTGGCACGGCCTTTTCGGAGAGCTTGTGGAGTTCTCACAAGAGCAGAGGCTCCATGGGCACTTGGGGGGGTCATTGCAGGCTCAGCTTTCAAAGTCATAGACTCTGTGCCTTCCTACCGGTCATCCCGGGTACCAGGAATGTCCTTTGTCCTTACCTTGGACTCAGAGTACCTCTATTCCTGGCTCCATCTTCTGTGTGCTGCTCTTCCTGATTTCCCCAGCTGCTGGTGCCCTCCCTCCCTAACTGCCTGGTATTGACCCTCCTTTGTGTATATCTGCACTTGTTAATTTTATGTGTTTTCTGTGTATTTTTACATGTTCTTATTGTCTCCCTCATCAGAATGCAAGCTGCTTGTGTGCAAGGTGTGTGTGTGTGTGTGTGTGTGTGTGTGTGTGTGCTGGAATCCCCAGCACCTCGAACAGCTCCTGTCATTTAATTGACAATTAATAAATCCTTGTTGATTGATTGCTTGAGTTGGCCATGTCAATGTCAGCTCTTGTAATAAATTGGTCCGGGGATCCTCTAAGGGCCCTCGTACCCAGTGATTCTGTGAAGACTCCCTCTTCTGGCTCACAATCTTATGTTTCCTCCTTCCCTGTCCCAGGGTCCTCTCTTGGAGGATGTCAGTGTGCCCTCCGTTGGCTCCTGGATGGGATGACCTTTCTGGAGCAAGTGCAAAGGGAGGGAGAGGTGTGGATGAGAGAAGGTCTATGCCAACCCCCTACAGTGAGGATAGGGGAGGTCCCCACCATCTCCCCATAGAGGGCAAGCCTGAAACTATTCAGATGACTTTCTGGCAAAGCTGCTTTCCTGTTTCTAACCATTGTTCTACAGCAGAAGCTGCTCCTAAGACACCAGCCTCCAAAGAGAATTTGGGCTGGGGCTTTGGGGCTGTCCAAGAGGGTCAGAGAACACTGCCCTAGTGCCTTCTTTCGCTGGGATTGAGCCTGTGGCCAGAATCTCTGTAGTTCCTTTTGAAAGAGGATGTTTCCTCAAAGGAGTTTCTAGAGACATCCTAAGCCAGGTCACCTGCAGGTAATGGCTCCAACACAGCTTTGGGTGGGGAGAGGCAGTCTGTGCAGTGGAGAGGGTTGGACTTGATGAAGTCATGAGGATCCCAGTTCAAATCCTGTTGTAGACACTTCCTGGCTGTGTGACCATGGGCAAGTCATTGAATATCACTCAGAATCATTTTCCCCATCTGTAAAATGGGGAGAGAGGAGAGGTGGTGTAGTGAAAGGGAGTGTAGAGGAGTTTGGTTCAAATCCTGTTTCTGGGCAAACTACCTAAGCTTTCTCTGAGGTTGTTTTCTCATCTGTATAATGGGATGAGAATATAGCAGCTGCACCACTCAGCTCTAGGACTGTCACGAAGCTTGTATAGGTTTAAGTAAAGTCTTTTACAAACCTGAAGCTTCTGCTGATGTCAGTCATTATTGTGACCCCATCTTGCCCTATAGGCCCAGCACCAAGACCAAGTCATTTAGATGCAATGGGAACAGAGAAGAAGGTGATGATCTGAGGGCAGGAATGGGGAGCGGTCTTTCCTCACATGAGGGGCCCCTTGCTTAGGGGAGGGGGGGGTGCAAGGGAGCGAGAGGTCTGTGTGTAGAAACACATCTGAACGGCCTTCTAGCCCCAATCATACTATGGAATTTGCCACCTGGGGGCTCTGGTCCCCTGGAAGGGAGGCTTATTATTGGAGGTTTCTGGAGTCAGAAGAGCTGAGGACTTAGCTTCTCACTTTCCATGCTGCTCCTCACTGTGCCTGGGGGTGGGGTGGGAGATTGGCTGCCAGGGGTGGGGGGAGTCTGGAGGAAAAAGGCAGATTACATGGTAGTGCCAGGGTCTGGGGTCTTGACCATGGGTTTTCCTATGGGCTCTTACTCCCAGCTTCCAGGAATGAAACACAGACACAGAGATAATTTTAATGAAAATGGTTTCTGTGTTTCTATTTGTCAACAAATACAGTTATTTACAAATTGCCCATATGAAAATGTAAAACTGCTCCTTACATCTTCACACGCCTTCTGAATACCTGAATAAAGCTTAGGGACAAGACAAGCTGAGCGCTTTGCAGCCACGGGACGGAAACGTTTTGTGCATTAGAAAAGAATAGACACGATGGAAAAAAAAAGAATGCAATCATACAATTTACAAACCAACCTTGACAAAAAGTCTTAGACAGCTGCCTCCATCTACAAAATAAATATTCAAGTAAATTTAATTAGGCAAAATGAGGTCTTCAGGATCACAATTTACAGAGATTTCGGCTTTTTTGATCAAGGCCTATTTTACATGGATTTAGATCCAGTGGGTCACTTCTGATGGCCACAGGGGCTGCAGAATGGGTGGGGTAAGGGGCACATCACTTCTTTATTACAACACTTTATTGAAAAGTAGTGACTGGTGGGCTCAGTGGCAAAGGATGCTGAGAAACCAGGGATGTGCAAAGGAATCACAAAATACAGCATGGAAAAGGCCCATGGGTGGTTTTCTAAATGCTACAGAGGGGTTTGATCGTTGGTGGCCAGCCTCCCCAGGCACCCTCTCTTGAGGACCAACAATGTTGAGCTCAGGAACTAGAGAAGGGCTGGCCCCAGAGGTAAAAGTTGCGAATTTATAGAATACAGAAGGTACAGAATCCCCGACCTCATGAGGAGTTGCTACATCCATTTGCAACTTTCCTGGAGAGAAAATTAGATTACACATGGCTGAGCCATTCTAGACCCCAGGCTTTATCCAAACCACCCAGGGCTCACTGTCCTTTCCGGAGGAGTTCAGGTGCCTGGCACCCCTGGTGGTTTAGTGCATGGCACTTTTTGCGGCAATTGATTTGCTGACACAGTAGAAAGTGGTGGATGGAGGGGATTATGACCAAGATAGGATGGAGAGAATGGAGTCCAGTCATCCTGACACAGACAAAGTGTCTCTCTGTCTCTGTCTCTCCCTCCTTCCATCCCCCCACCACCCTTCACTCTGGTCAGATTCTGTTTCTTGCTCTCCTTGCTTGAAGCTCATTGGAAAAATGTATATAGGCTATGGATACTGAGCTACAAGGCAATGCACAGACCATTTAGTCTAACCCCCTCACTTTATAGAGGAGGAAACTGAGGCTCAGGAATATTAAATGACTTTTCCAAAGACATACAGGTAGTTGGTATTAGAGATGGGGCTTGAACCCAGGTTATGTTTGTTCTGGTGAAAGGTGTGAAGTACAAATTGGAAAATGATGGTTATTTCAGGCTCACAGCCTGATTCAACTGGGTGGTGACTTAGGTGGCCTAGAAGTGGGGGAGGAAGGAGGAGCGGAAAAAGGACAGAGAGAGTTGTTGTGAAAAACCAAAGGCATAGGGAAGAATGGCCAAAATGGAACCCCTGGATCTTGGTTCCTGCTTGGTCTCCCCTGTTGGGACCTAAGAAACTGATGTAAGTCCCCAGTTAGTCCACAGAGACCCCACCGCCTGAGGGCTGAGCGACAAAATGGAACACAGTGGTCTTACTTCCACACTTCCAAAACACATGTAATGTTGAAAAATGAACAGTGTTGGGGTGCTCAGGAAAACAAATTTGAGGGTCCCCAAGTTCCCATTTTAATAGTCAAACATCCGTGTGATTCCAAAGTCCCAATCATTTCTGCATCTCAGCGTATGTCTCATTCTTGTGCTTTGTTAGGAAGGAAGGAGAGGCAGGATACTGATGCTTCACTTAGGGAATGAAACCCATGTTGAATTGGCCTCAGGGACTTCAGAATTTGGGGGGAGGGGCTTGGCTCTGCTAAACTGCTAACCATTATCCCAGATTAGTTATCAGTGCACAAATTAATGGATCACTTTGTACCATTTGGACTCTCCTTCTAGAGAGTTTGCATTGAAACCATTCAACGAGTCCACAGAATGTTCTGCCGAGGTTTAGTTCCTAAATAATATTAAAATCTCCTTCCTGTATCTGCCCAATGGCTATGCTTCCAGGTCCTGGGGGCCCTCTAGCAGGGCTGCCTTCTTCCCATTCCTCCTTTCCTCCTCATCCCAAATCACCAAATGGAGGTGAACCGGGAGGAGGCCTCAGATGAAACACCAATGAAGCATTTTATAAATGAATGAATTCAGGTCCCAAACACAGAGAGGATCTCTTCTAAATAAGGGTCTAGTAAACTTACACTTTTCTAAGATCCAACCGAGCCAAACTCTAGGTTACATCCCACTCTGCTAAGAAATATCCACATGGAAGTTCCCAGGTGAGAACAAGGGCTGTGCTGTAAAAACCCCCAAACTCTTCCCAGGACAGCCAGCCCAAACTCATGCCTAGCCCCAGTCCTGGCCAAGGGAGATTCACCCTCTTCACGTAAGTGTTGTGCACTTTGGAAAGCACCTAAGACTTCTACAGAGCATTCAAGCTTGTAATTTCATCAGATTCTCAGAGCAAAGTTTGGCCGTAGGATCTCCCTCTGTCTTTGCATGATCTTAAAAAGCCTTCTGAGAGTCCTTTATCATCTAGGCAACTTTTGTGCCAGTGCTCCTTATGAGATCTCAGCAATTTTAAAAGTGGTCCTACATGTAGATGATATTGGTCCAAATGGAGGGCACACACACCTCTACAATGAGGATTTTTTTGAAAGGGGAAAAAAGCTATAGACAGACACTGAAAAATATAAAAATATATAAAACATTTATAAGCCATATTCAGTTTTATCAAAGCCAAAGCCAAAGTTTTGGGGAAAAAATAAGGTTTGTATCTGGACCGATATTTATTTATTTATTTTTAATGCTTAGTATTTTTTTTTTTTTTTGGCTAGGCAATGGAGTTAAGTGACTTGCCCAGGGTCACACAGCTAGTAAGTGTCAAGTGTCTGAGGCCGTATTTGAACTCAGGTCCTCCTGACTCTAGGGCTGGTGCTCTACCCACTGCACCACCTAGCTGCCCCCCCTCCCCTGCCTTGGACCAATATTTATAAAACATATGGGCAGGAATTACTAAATAAGTTAAATAATTTGTGAACAGAAATGCTGCAATTTTACATGGAAGTGGCCAGAGAGGTATGTTCAGACCCAGTGGCTTACTTACCAAGCTCCCTTCACAGATACACATCAATCACCTACAGTAATCTGCCAGGCAGAGAATCAGAGGAATTATGGTCTAATGGATAGCATTGCAATTGGAAACTAGAAGACCCAGGCTCCAATTCTGCCTCAGAGTCGTACTAGCTGTGTGACCCTGGGCAAGTGCTTTTCACTCCTGGAGACTCAGGTTCCTTATATGCAAAATGGAGACGATGATAGTGCCTACTTCACAGGGCTGTCGTGAGGCTCAAGTGAGCTGAGTGCCTGCAAACCTTTAAAGTGCTATAGAAATGACAGCTATTGTTATTATTATTACTAGAGCATTCAGTTAACCAGAATAACTTATTGCCCTGAGTGTATTTTGGATAAATGAAAGGGTTTTTTGTGTTTTTTTTTTTTTTTGTACTGCCGGGGTCCAAACTGAAGATCATTCTGGAAGCCTCCCTGAGAATACACTTTTAGGATCACTGCCCTGGAGTAATAACAACACTGTATTTATTTATTTTTACCTGCCTTTCTGATAAATAAAGCTGGTAAGTGGATTTCTGTTTTTTATTTTTTTTCTCTCTCTTCAAAGAAATGAAATCCACCTACCCAGAAAAATCAGATCTCTCATGAGACTTACAGTGGCTGACAGAGCAAGGATAAAATAGGTACTTAACCTATTCTATTGATAATGTTTGATGATGTAAATAGAGAACATTCCACTGAGGGGACAGAGGAAGATGTCCCTGCCTGGCCACCCAGGTCATCCTCAGGCTTTGTCAAGTACTCTAGATGTCCACTAGGGGGAGATCAACTCTAGGAAGAAGGAAAGATGCCTTGCTTCCCAGAGCTCTCGCTCATTCTGAAACATGGTTGGTTGGCTTTCTTGAGAATGGAATGGATTGGCTTGTTCACTAAAGACCTGACTTTTTGGCCAAAGTGGCCTGATCCATGTTTCTAGTGTACTGCTTCATTAGTGCTCCTCTCAAACACTGCCCATCTTCCCCCAGCCTAGGGATGGTCAGTCCTACCAAGCCCTGCCTTTGTGCACAGCCCAGCCTCTTCTAAATCTGGTGGGGAGAATGGAATCCTGGAGGAGGGAATGAGGCAAACACTGACTGAGCACATTGTAGAAGGTGGGTGGTAGGACAGGGGCAAGAATAAAAGGAATACAGAGGGGGCACTCAGGGAGGCCAGCCCGGAAAATCCCAACCATCGGACTATTTACTGAGGCCCTGGACAGTGAAGATGCAATGTTGGCTTTTATGTCAGTGTTGTCTGAATCACTATGATGAAAGCCCCCCTCAAATGGGACCGATGGAAAAGACAAAGGCAGCCAAATGTCAGGGAAGAGAAACTGAAGAATGAAAATCACCAAGAAATTCAAAATTCTTTTAGTTCAGAAAATGATGCAAGTGTTCCTTCATATTCCCAGCTCACTCAGAATGAAAAGGGCTGCCACTTTTTCTTTTCTTTTTCTTTTTTTTAAACAAAGATAACAATATAAAAAATCTAATCTTAAAGAGCCTTCAACATACAATTAGAAACTTGCCAAAGGGAACTCAATCTTCAGAGGTAAGCTGGGGAAATTTGACATGAAATCCCCACCATGTTCTTAATTATTCAATGGTCTCCAGGACGAGGCTGTTCTCTACGGACTCGAGTTGTGTGCTAGCTCTACTTTGTTGCTGCCCCAAAGGAGCTCCACTCTCTTCAGGGTGAATTAGCTCCCTGGCTAACGTCTCTAAGATGCTCCTAGCTCCAGGCGCCATCATCCCTTATGAAAAAAGGCCATTTTGATAGAGCCTCATCCAGTGCATATCATGCTGCACTAATATAGTGCAAAAATGTGCCTTCCGGAAAGAGAGAGAAAAAAAGATGCAGGCAGGAAGTTGAGGAGTTGGCAAAAGTAGAAACCTATTGTGTCAGCTGAAGAGAATCCATTTTCCAGAAGTGAGCCACTCAGAAACACTAACTTTGAAGACACTGTCTTTCCAGATACCTGCACGTGCATGGCTGGCTGGCGCTGACACTTGGGAGCAGGACGAGACCGATGTCTTCAAACTGAGTCTCTGCCTCCTGAAATGAGGGCCAACAAGTGCTGCTATCAACTGCCAAGTTGTTTGGTTTTCTCAATAGGTTAATCCACTCTGTTTAGAGTTTATGCTTTGCCAGCATGAAGTGGCTTGTTACAAAGGATATAATCTGACAGAGTAATAGTACGATTCAACAGAGTTGCTATACAGGTTATTATGCTCAAATCTAGCATGTGGTAGAGTGCTCAGTAGAAACTCTTCATGCTAACAGGTTACAATGGGTTGGTTAACACTGAAGATCAAGCTTGGCGTCAGGTGCCATCCTTACAACAGGACCCAGATGGTGGCTTTTGCAGAAAAGATGATAGAAATCACTCAGAGTCAGGTTTCTTCAATTAGGCTGTCTGCCAGAATTACCCACACTGATGGTTTAGTTTGACACACTACCATCACAAGCATCCCCACTGGCATTGGGAAATCCACTCTTCTGTTCTAGGATGCATTTAAAAGAAATGGTCAAAATGCATGTTTATCCACACAAGTTGAACGCTCTCAGGACCTCTGGACACCTATTTTAAAGGCAGGAGGCAGAAGCTGGTCATTGCCAACAGCAATGAAAGCTCACATATCCGCATCGCCATCATAAGCCAAGGTCAAAGGTTTCAGACGGTTGTTCTGCCTTCTCTGGGGTTTCTTTGGCTTTTTACTGTAACAAGGAAGAAAATTAAAACACTTTAGGAGAGATCTGATCAGCTAATTACTAAGTTCAGGAATTTGAGGGACAAACAGTGCCTCCCAATCCAAAAGCCTTGCCTACATACTTGCTGAAACATAATCTTTGGCCTGGCTACCACCTCTGCCAAGCAATTAAAAGATAGATGACAAAAGTGATCTCTTCTCCTACTGATGTGGAGAGTTACCCACTCTGGTATGCTCCCTCCCTCTGTGAGCTCTTCCACATTCACAAAAGTGGCTTGAGCAGGGTTGGATGGCTCAGAAATCAGATTCTTACTTCCCATATGATTTTTTTTTGTTTTTTTGATAAGGCGATTGGGGGTTAAGTGACTTGCCCAGGGTCACGCAGCTAGTAAGTGGCAAGTGTCTGAGGCTGGATTTGAACTCAGGTCCTCCTGACTCCAAGGCCAGAGATCTCCCATGTGATTTAAACCCACTACCTCAATTCCAAACTCATCACCAATCCCAAAGCATGAAATTCTGGCCACATACAGAGTTTGGCAAGGACATGGGATCTTAGCATTAGGGCTTACAGGGATCTTCAAGAACATTTGGTCCAATCTCTTCATTTTACACATGGAGAAACTGAGACTTGGAGAGGAGAAGTGACTTGCTCGGTGTCACAGGGATAATACATGGCATAGCCAGAATTGGAACTCATGTCTTTTGATTATAAGTAAGGAAAAATTGATACAAAGAAAAATTCCCTGTTAGAATGATCCCTAAAGAGAACAGGTTTCCTCAGGAGGTGGTAAATCTTCTTTTCCTAAAAACCCTTTATGCAAATGTTGGAGGACCTCTTGTGGAGAATGTTGTAGAGAGGCTTCCTATTGGACTATGGAATTGGACTCAAGGATCATGGTGGCCCCTTTCAACTCTAAGACTCTCTGCGTCTAGTACACATTTCCAGTTCTACAGTTGAAGAGAGACTGAATTCCCACCCTTCAAAGACAAATAGAGGAATGCAATAACAGAATTCAGGAGGCAGTTTCATGAGAGACCAAGCCAGGAAGACCTGGCTTCAAATTCTGCCTCCAATACTCACTAGCTTTGTGCCCATGGACACATCATTGAATCTCCCTGAGCCTCAGTTTCCTTATCTGTAAAATGGGGTTAATAATACTCACCTCTTATGGCTGTTGTGGGGCCCTTGCAAATGTTTAAATGTTCTGCTTTTATTGTGTCCACTGCTTTTATTATGATTATCACATGTCACAGAGAGTTCACATGCAAACCTTCAACATGAGTTAAGGATAATTTGAAATGTATGTAGATACCACAACTATGAGCATTTTCATTTGGACTCATGATACTGCCAGGTAAGCATTAAATAACCACCTGTGTAATCTTGAATTAGACCAGTCTCCTGGACAGTTTTAAAATGCTCCCATGCTCCCCCAACACAGGAAGAGAAAGATTTCTCCATTTACTGAGATGGCAGGAAATTCAGACACTCACCAGGCTAGATAGATCATAGACACAACAAAGATGAGTAGGACAAAAGCCCCCGCTGCCACGCCGTACACCCAGGTCTTCAGTCGCCCGTCTAGAGGAAGGGATGTTAGTTATTAGTTTCCATTAGTCTGGGTACATGACAGGCTTGAGCTGGACTCAGGAGGGATCAGAGATTTTTCTAACTAAAAAGAAACTGTCATCAGGGCACAGTTAAGGATTAATGTGGGGCCACCATTATGAAGTTAGAGGGAGGGAGCCTCATCAGGAAAAACCTAACCAGACTGCCCCTTAGGCTTGGGTTTCACGCAGGCACGTCCAAGGTTCTGATGTTCCTTTCTAGGCATGAGTCAATAATGATGCTTTAAGAATATGTGTGAGAAAGGCTATCAAACCCTCCCAGGGTCAGAGAGCCACTGAGGGGAAGAAAGGAAAAACTGAACTATCTCCAGAAAACTCTCTAGTCTGGACCAGGTCCTAGAAGGTAAGTAGGTATGCCAGCTGCCATGGTAACCATGGGTGCTCTATCTTCTAAAGCTCTGAATGGGTCAATAAGATGAGATTCTGGCAACATCAACAGCACCCTTCAGATGTAAGCCTGCTTTGAGCATCTAACCTTCCTCTCATCATTAAAAAAGTGCCCTAAGTTTGCTTGGTTCCCATCTTTGCTAACCAAGTGCTTTCCTATTATTTTCTGCCAATAGGCCTTGTGATGTTTCCTGCAACGATCAGACAAAGAAGAAAAAAAATGACTTTTCCAGCATTTCCTCATTTCATAACAATGAGCACAGGCAGGAACCACAGGACATCAGGGATTGAATTGCTTTTTGGTGGCGTCAACATTTTCCCTCGAACCTATGAATTCTGTCTTACAAATAAATTCTAAATGAGCAGCGTGCATTATTTATGGAACCCCCTACTTTGCTGTAGCGAGTGATATGAAAAAGGAGTCCTAAGGGTGGTTTGGAAGGGGCTGTCACATGGAGAGGGTTTGAGCGTGTTCTGCCAAAGGGTGGATCCAGTAGCAAAGAAATTGAAACAGGGTCAGCTTAATCTCAATTTCAGGAAATTTTTTAGTAACAATGAGAGTGATCCCAAAGTGGAGAGGGCTATGGAGAGGCTGGGGTGGGGGCAGCCCCTCCCTTGAGAACTTTAAGTGCAGGCTGGATGGTCCAATGGGAATGTCATAATGGGGTTGCCTTTGAGGTACAGGTTGGCAGAGATGAACTCCGAAGCCTCTTGCAACTTTTAAATTCTGTGCTAGGTAATGGAGGAGCCTCCTAGTACCAAAGAAAGGAGGGTCAAGCATGAGCTGAGCAGTCAGATTTGGAGAGGTGCATTTTAGGTAGAAGTGCACACATCACAATTTGAAAAACACACATGGGATGAGTTGATCTTCCTAAGTCAGTTCCTTCTTTTTGATTCTGTAACTGATGTTTTACACCTGACTTTTCATATAGTGGGTTGACTATAAGATGGATGGTTTGAGATGGTAGCATTTTCTACAAACTTCTTTTGACGTTGTCTTCTTATGTCAGTGTGGTTTCATTTTAGCGCGTTAACAAGCATTTCCTCCATCTATTAGTGCCTCTCATTTCCTTTCCACATTCATTCTAAGTGCTCCTAAGAACCTGCAGAGATATATACTAAAGCAATGGGCCAGCTGAATTTCAACCACTGAGAGTTAAAAGATTTTTATTTGATTTGGTGAAATCACATGGAGTGATAGAAAAGATGTCCTACCAATGAGGGCTGTCTTAAAATGGAATGGGCTGCCACAAGAGTGGGTATGTTCCCACACATTGGAGCTGTTCAAGTAGAGGTTAGGTGGTCATTGCTCAGGGATATGGTGGCGGGGATTATTTTTAGAGTATGGAATTGAATCAGAAAGCCATTGTGGTTGGTCCCTTTCAGATCTACGAAACGGTGATTCTGTGATCACTCATCAAGAAACTTTTCTGATACCATACAGGTCAATTTCTTTCTAACTAGTAATAAGTCACTTCATCTGAACTCATAAGAGCCTTGACATGCATGTATGACTTGGGAAATTTCTGACTTATCATTATTATCATAAGTCTTTGATGTGTTCAGTGGAGACCACTTATTAATTGATGACCATATGCCTGGGTTTGGAAATTTTCGAGATGAATTTATTTGCCAAACATGTCAAATCTTGGCTCTGTACTTTTTTACAAGGCTTTATAGATTTCTTCTTCCTTTCTACAATTTAAAAATAACAGTGGGGGATTTCTATGTCTTAGGCAGGCTTACCAACCAACAAGGTATTAGGTATTTAGATGGAATCTAAAGCAAGTCAGAGAGAGCTAGGGGAGGATCAGATTTGGATTTCACTTGCCATTAAGTGATGCTGTCCACATCCAGCTATAAGAAAAAAAATTTGACCTTGGGGCAAAAAATAGTCATTTTGCTGGTTAGCTTCCATGCTATCACTCTTCTTGGCAGATGTAATCACTTCTCTTTCCAGCCAAGAGATCAAAGTTTTATCATGTTCTGGAGCTTTGCTATTCTTCCCCATACTAGCCCCATAAGTGAGGATCACTTCAGAGAAAACAAATCTCAAACTGAAAGTAATGGAGAACACTCATACTTTCTTCTCCGTTTTATGGTGAATGGACCTTTTAGGATACTAGGTCAAGAAAGCAAATCCCCATCTGGGGGTTGGTTCCCCCTGCTTTTAGATGCTGAACGATTCCGAGTTTCTGAAGATTAAGCGGGAGGTCAGCTTTCCCTAGGATGTCACGTTTCTAGTTTGGAAGTTAGGCTCATGTTAATTTTTTTTGTTCAGTCATACCTTAGCCTCAAAATACATGAAAAACATATTTAGTGGAAGTCAAAAGAAATTGGAGGACATTTTGATGGAATGTCAAAGAAATGGTTCTCAGTTGTGCCAACATTTATTTTATCTCTTATCGTGGCACCTCTTCTAGGGAGTTATGGAGGGCTCCTGGTGTTATATTTTCTATTGGGTGTTTGCTGACCAAACTTACTATTCATTGCTCCCATCAGATCCCTTATCCTGGGATCCTAGGGGTCTGCCTAACTCCAGTGCTACCTCTGTGCTCAAACCTACTTTATGGGAGTAGGCAACTAGAAAGAGAGAAGAGTGAGCACAGTTTGATTTTGGTCCCTAAGCCCTCACCTGAATGGTTGGCAGATGGACTAGGTGGGGAGATGTCTCCTGGACAATGGTCATAGTGGGTTAGGTTACTCCTGTACCCTTGGGCTGAAAGACACCCAAGGGGCCCACCCTTCTGGTAAGCATTGAGTGTTAACATGGGCTGTAGGAATAGGAAGGCAGAACACAAAGGGGTCTCCACGAATGAGGGTTCAGGCATGGATGCACCTTCTGGCTCTGACGCTGTCACTGCAAGGACATGTTTTGAGCACCCACTTACTGTGCCTTTGTTCACTGGCTCCTTGGTGAAGTGCCCTGAGAATAACTTAACTTAATCGCGTGCTATAGATTCTCTTGCCAATCAGCATTTCTTCCCTTAATTGCATCTTTGATTAGGAATTCCTCCTGCTGATAAACAATAGCTTAACATGAAAAATTGTAAGGCAAGGAGTAAGATTTAAAGGAAAAATCCTTCTGGACCTCTCAGGTAGAAAACAGCTCCTGGGAAAGGTGTATAAGAAAGTTCTCCATAAGAACCGTGCTGATGAAAATCAGCTCTAGTATATGAAATGATGGCTACCTCTTAGGAGGTACCCAGTCCTCAGGAATGCCTCTGTGTATACTCTGCCTGACTATTTCCGTCTCTCTGTCTATCTCTCTGTCTCTATATGTCTGTCTCTTCTCTCTGTCTGTCTTTGTCTTTCTTTGTTTCTGTCTCCATCTCTGTCTCTCTCTCAGGAAGGGACCTGCAGGATCATTTTGTCTGACTCCCTCAGGTCATAGATGAGGAGACTGTGGGCCAGAGATGTGACATGATTTGCCTGAAGTACCACAGGCAGTAACTGGGAGAGATGGGATTGCAATCTTGGCCCTCAGACTCCACATTCAGGGCTCTGCAGGCAGAGCTCTGCTTTGCTGCCATGCCTTGTGACTTCACCTGGCCCAAATGGTTGCAGAAACCAGGTCCGTCCCCGTCCTGATGGGTTCGTGGAGGGCTGGGTGGGGTGCACGGCTCGACTCGTTTTCACGTCTCCGTTTTGGTCCTCGACAGTGGGGATGACCACCACGGGAATGACGGTGCATTGCTCCAGCGTCCCATCGGAGGACATCACTTCTGTGTATCCCTCTTCACAGCCACAAGCTCGAGTCTGCAGGAGAACAGTGGGCTTTACACTGCGTATGCACGGATGGGAGGGATTGCAAACAGGAACCAGTGGACAGATACCCCAGACTGCTTTTCATGCAAGATCTACTTTCACTGGATCAAAGCTGACTTTGAAGATGCATGCTGGTTTGGTACTGAGACAATGGACAGGTTAGTGACTGGACTCCTCCTGCCTAGAGTTAATCGAGGAGAATGTGCCCATTTGGACAATGCCTCAGAGCACTGGAGCTGCCATTATAAGTGGTGAAAAGATAACTCGGCAAATAAAATCTGGATGTTTTCATGCCTTAGTCTAACTATTAAAAAAGAAAGATTCAGGGTATGTGAGCCATGCTCCAATAGGGGTATAGAAGGTAGAGGCAGAGGCAAGGTCTAGGCTGGAGTTGAACTGCCTGCTCCCAGGGGATGTCACCTACCTCACTGCAGTAGGAATGAGGCTGGCTGCAGGGGGGGTTACATGACCTGTCAGACTCAGGCTGGCGCGTCACCAGGCAGCCCCCTGCAGAACACAAAATCACAATGTGACACACAGCAGCTTCCATCCAGAGCCATCGATGGCCGTGGGCTTGAATGTTTGCTCTCCAATGACTGAGGCTGAGCTAACCCTGCTGAGATGATGCTCAGGCTCAGGGGAGGCAGAGGGGAGGCTTAGCCCTGAAGCTGCAAGCTAGCATCTGTTCCACGGCCACTGTTACTTGAGAACTATTCCGAAGACAGACTGTGGATGAGGCAATGATCGAGGCAATGCCATTATTAATCTCCAAGTCTAACCTTGTGAATATGTGACACATCCAGTCAGGAAACGTCAACAGTGTCTCTGGTTGTTCAAAGGTTTGGGGTCTATGGCATTGGGGCACCCCAGGACTCACATGACTGGCACTTAGAGCAGTTCTTTGCTCTTGCAATGGCTCTGTGATCTTCTCATTTTTGCTTCAAAGAATCCCTCACTTTCCTCAAAGCCCAGCTCAGGGGTCACCTCCAATGTGAAGCCCATCTGGATTCCTTGGGGGTGATCACTATTTCCCTCTTGAAATTACTTTCTAGTTAATACCTACTTATCTCCCTACACACTGTTTTCCACCAATAGAATGTAAGCTTCTTCAAGGTAGAGAATGTGTTCTTTTTCTTTTTTGTGTCCCTAGCTCCTAGCTCAGTGCCTTCTTTGAGTGTTGTGGGCACTCACTCACCATCAGCTGAACTATACTGAATTAAATCTCACTGACAGAGATCCACCCTTGAACTGTGTAAATTACAGCCACCCATGGCACAAGTGAGGGCTGCCCCCAAGTGATGTTCCCATTGCATGTTGGGAAAATCATGATGCTTATTTAGCCATGGAAATAAGCAGACCAAGATTCCACGGAGAGGGGCAGAAGTGTAAGTAGGGGTGCAGCTAGTTGGCACAGTGGATAGACTTCAGCCTTGGAATCAGGAGGACCTGAGTTCAAATCCAACCTCAGACACTTGACACTTACTAGCTGTGTGACCCTGGGCAAGTCACTTAACCCTGATTGCCTCACCAAAAAGCAAAAAAACAAACAACAAAAAAAGAAGTGTAAGCTCTAAACCAGCAAGAAGGTGGTGCCCCTGACTTGGAATAGCTGGAGACTTTCAACCTCGCCCTTGTTTTCTCTAACTTCTCTTCCTGTGGTCTTGGGGGATGCCCTTTCAGAGTTACGACCAAGTGGAGTTTGTGATGAGAACAGATGTCATAAAGTAATTACATTGATGAGGTGGAGACGTTAAAGAGTCTTCTCCCTGCGAAGTCTGGATTTCAGCACTGTGATGTTGGAAAAAAGAATTCCATCTGTCTTCTCTCTTTCCCTCTCCTCCCCCAGCAGCTATGAGGACATTCTCTCTAAGACTACCTTCCATTTACTCTGTATGTAACTTGGACATAACTAGTTTTCTTTTTACATGTTGTCTTCTCCATTCAGTTTTGAGCTCCTTCTGGGCAGAGACTGGTTTTTGCCTTTGTCACCTCAGTGCTTAGCACAGAGGCTGGCATATAGTAACCCCTTAATTAAAGTTTACTGACTGATGACTGACTGATTGTGAATATTGACAACATTTTCCAGTTGCTTTGAAGGCTGGCTCTGGGTCCTCCTTACCAGCAGCATCAGAGCCCAAGTTCTCATGGTGATGAATTTTAACTTGGTCAGTAATCACTAGGCAACTGAAGTTAGAAGTTTCTATTTAGATGTTCATTAGAGTTTTTAAGTCTAAATGCAAAACAAAAATAATTCTTCCAAGGGCTTATGAGGATCGCTATCCAGAAAAACTAGTACCAGGGGTTAGGAGGCCTGTGTTTGTCCATCTTTCTAAAAAATGGATGAAATAGTTGGCTGAACATCAATGCCCAAACCGCCCAGAGAGAGCTCCAGTGGAGCATGGGTTCAGTGTAGACAGAAGCCGTTATGCCCAGGTTCTCATGGGTTTATTTCTGCTGACACAAGCATGGCCCATTTTATCACAGAGTACTCTTCTGGGGAACCCTGCCAGCCACAAATCATTTCCCGACTCCATTTTAAGGGAAGTGTTGACCTGATTATGCCTTCTATTGGCCTGATATCATTGGGCTGTGGCTACTGATGAAGACAAGTTATGATTGAGCAGGTACAGAGGGCCATCACCAATCACCATTATTTTCCATATGTGCATTATGTACATAGTTAATTAATCATCATAGTATCAGGAAAAAATACAAGATGAGGACTGCCAATCTAGGTCATGACACTCTCACAGAACAGAAAAGAAAGTCCTCTTATTCCCACAGGTTCTCAGTCATGCTTCTGTCTATATTTTAGGATTGCATCTTTCATCATGATTAGGGTTAGGTCTACAGGGAGAAGAAGGTAGCAGGATCTGGGCCCATCTTTTGAAAAAAACGACCTTAGCAACCAACAGCATGGGCTGTGAGATACCACCAATTCTGCTCTGGAGATTTAAAATAAGATCCTTGACTGTTTCTTTTCTGAGGCTCTGGTCTTGCCAACATGAGGAGATAGGCAAATGTTTCTCCATTCCTGATTCCTTGGTGGCATTGGGGGCAAACCTTTCACTAGGACCTGGCATACTGAGTGAGCCAAGGTTTTGCTGGAAGGTGCCAGATCTTTGCCTCCCTTCAGCCTGGGGCATGGAACCCTGAGCCCCCTCTGGAAAACTTTCTCTGCCCAAGGATGAAAACTGGCAACTTGCCAACTTCCAGGGAAGGAAACAAGGAGTTTTTCATGCTGCAGGGGGACCAGTGGGGCCAGTGACCACTCTTCTCCTCAATAGTGTATCATTGGGCTAGAGATTCTTGTCAACTGGAATCCAAGAGTCTTGGGGAGTCTGGAGAGCTTTGGGGCTAGTCTCCCAGGCGGGGCAAACTCCTGACTGATATGGTTCCTGAATTTCTAGGGGTAAGTGGTCATCTGAACATTTTCTCCATTAAAACTCTCCCATTTTATTCTTCTAAATATCTTCATGGGATATGTAGTAGATAAAAGGCCAACTTCAGAATCAGAAAGACCTAGACTTTCCATACACACATTTGCTGTGTGATCTTGGTCAAGTCTCTTAACTTCTCTGAACTTCAGTCAACTCTAAAGCTATACTAGTCGGGGGGGGGCAGCTGCCACTTGCATCATCTGAGGCAGCATCTACCCCAGGAACTCCCTACACCAATGAAATCACAGGTCCAGGGCAAAAGTTCTGTAAACTTAAAAAAATGTAATATCACTTTCTGAAAAAGGGCTCAAAGGAGAATGATCTTTTAATTAATTATTTAATCAATTAATTAAATCCCAATTGGACACATGGGGAAGAATTAGCAACCATATAAGGGAGAACAGAATAGTGAATCTGAAGAAGGAAATGATGTGCCACAAAGGGGGCCAGGAATCTGAAGGTACTGATGCTTAGCTTGGACAGTCAGACCCATGGGCTTCTTTCCTCAGGTGTTGGTTGAACCCAGTCCATGAGTTTCATGAGGAACAGGGAAGCCTGTGGCCTGTGACCCGTGACCCTGCTTCTAGTGGAACAAAGGGAAGTGAGAGGTTTACCTGTAACATTTAGACCGTCCGATCTTTGACACCAGACTGTCCGAGAAGACCCTTTCCATGCACTGGCCATCCACTTATATTCATAGCACTGGCCATCTGGGAGGACAGAATCAAGCAGTCAGTATCAATCAACAAGAATTTATTAGCCACCTGCTATGTCAGGCCCTGCATTAGGTTCTGGGGATACAGAGACAACAGGAAAAAAAGTCCTTGTCCTTAATCCTACATTCACCTGGGGTAATGTTGATGTATACAGATAAGAATATATTTTAATTAGTCATTAAGCTTTTATTAAGCATCTACTGTATGTCTGGCTCTGTGCTAAGTACTGGGCATTCACACAAACCACTGCCAGAACTACTGCCACCAATAACAACAACAAAAGAGCCCCTGCCCTCAAGATGATTGCATTCTACTGGGATAAGACAACATATAAACAGACACATACACATCAATCAATCAAGAAACATTCATTAAATGTCTGCTAGGGGGCAGGTATTATGCTATGTGCTGGTGACAAAAAGAAAGAAATGAAACTACCCTTGTCTCCAGGATTCTGTCCATTCCAGTAGAACAAATGGAGGGGCAGCTAGGTGGTGCCCTGGATAGACCACTAGACCTGGAGTCAGGAGGACCTGAGTTCAAATCTGGCCTCAGACACATAACACTCACTAGCTATGTGACTTTGGGCAAGTCACTTAACCCCAATTGCTTCACCAAAAAAAAGAAAAAAATAGAAAAAATGGCAACAGAAATATCCCACTCTTAGGGAAGGACAAATCCTATTATACAGAGTCCTCTGTTGCTCACTTTCTGTCTTCTTCCTCTGTGTTGGTGGTTACTTCCCTCCACCTTCTGCTCCAGGGCTAGGCTAAAAAGCTGCCTCAGTCTCCTTAATGTTGGGGGATTTAATATTCAGTGGCATGAGTCCTTGCCCTAAGTAGCCTCCGATGAAACAGGACTGACACCAGCCAGGTTTAGTCCTTTCTGCAGCCTTGGGGATCTCTAACCCAGAGGCTGCTCCATGAAGAAGGATTCTTCCCTGTCCCCTCGAGGTGTGTTGTTGAAGTCTCTGCAGTCGGAGTCTGGTATAGGCCTCAGCACAAACCGCTGGGTTGGTTTATGGTCATATCCTCTAGTCACACCCTTCCTAGAGCATGGAGACTAATGGGGGAGGGGTGCAGAATGAGAACTGGAAGGATGAGCAATCTCTGGTGTTAATTCATGGTGATTTGACTCTGCTGGGGCTCTTGTTTTCATCCTGTGCATTCAGCTGTGTTGCTCTATAGCTGGTGCATAACTGTTATTTAGGGAATGTTTCTGAGAGTTAGTAAGAACTGAGGAAGCATCTAGTCTGCCATTTTGTTGGTCCCATGACCCAGAAATTCTGCCTTATGAAATTCTAGACACCCTTTAGAGTCCAAATCAATGCTGCTCTATCTGTGGTGTTTCCCTTATGCACCCTCTTGGCGCCCTGTACTTTAGATCTCCTCTCACCTGCCAGGGTGGAGTTCTCTTTAAGACATTCACCAGGTCTATGGCTTATTCCTTCCCCTCCAAGACTGTGTACCCCATGAAGGCAGGGACTGTGGTTAATCTATCTAAATCAGCAGCAGTTGCTGAACAAGGGCTGTGTTGGGACAGTTTCCTCCTTAAGGCCGACACTCACCATCACAGGCTTTGGTTTCTAACGTTTGTTCTGGACAAAGATGCTGATTATCTAGTTCTTGGATGATTACGGCTCGAGATCGGACCTGGATCCCTCCAAAGCCAAGATCTTCTCCATTGACACAGGTCAACTGGCACAGGCTCCAAGTTGACCATTCTTTCAAATAACAGTCACCTGTCAAAACACAAAGTTACAGAACATAAACAAAGCAACATACACATGGATGCATGTCTGCGGGTGTTGGTGGGAGAGAGATGGAGAGATAGGAGAGAGACAGACAGAGAGAGAGAGACAGAGAGAGACAGAGACAGAGAGACAGAGAGATACACAGAGAGAGAATATAGTATAACTCCTCATTCATCTTTTATTTCCTCTAATTCTTTCCTTTCCCAATTTAGGAAATGTTTTTAAGGTGAATTATTTATTGAAATATTTATATATTTATGCATTGTAAAGCATTGTAATAAGAGCAAGGAATAACAGGTGACATCATCATCATCATCACCATTATCACCACCTATATTGCTTCCCAAAGCAAAAGTAGGTTGAAGGTCTATACCACTGAGATTATCCAGTATAACCCAAAGTGGGTCACACTGGACAGAGCCTATGAAATGGACACTATTTGAGACTGGGATAAAAAAAAATCCCACCATAGATGACATCTATATGAACTCAGTACAATTAGTGAAGCCCTGTACAAATGGTTGGGTTATGTGGATTGGTTTATAGAAATCAAGGGGATTATGCCAACAGGCCAGAATCACGCCATAGCATCAGAAACTATAAAGTTATCCTTGAGAAGCCCATATTTAGTCATCAGGGTAAATTCTGGCACCTTCCGAATGCCAAGCCCAGCACTTGCTCTACCAGGCATCATATTGCCTCTTAAATAATCCCAAGAGGGCATCTCTTCCACTTTGGTAAATTGTTTTGCAGAGTTTGGAAAGTTCTTTAATAGGCCCTTTCATTTGATCCTCACGGCCCTCCTGAGAGAGTGGAAGTGCAGATATCATTTCCTTTGATTTACAAATGAAGAAAGTGAATGTAAGTGAAATCAATTCCCCAGATACTCCTTTATAGTGGTGACTACACTGTTCCTTCCCCAGTCATCATTCTAAATGAAGTTCATTAAGCCTAGGGCCCTGCACATAGTAGGCATTTAATTGAAATCCATGGTTGTTGGTGTTCAGCTGTTTCAGTCTTATCTGACTCTGTGACCCCATTTGAGGTTTCCTTGGCAGAGAGACTGGAGTGGTTTGCCTTTTCCTTCTCCAGTTCATTTTGCAGATGAGGAAACTGAGGCAAACAGGTTTAAGTGCTTGCCCAGGGTCATATAGCAAGTAAATATCTGAAACTGGATTTGAAATCAGAAGATAAGTCTTCCTGACTCCAGGCCTGGCAATCTATCCACTTTACCATGAAGTCTATGGTATTGTATCATATTGTCAGCATGAGGTGCTAGTTTAGGTAAAATCCAAGGGAAAACAAAGAGACCTAGGCTCCTTCCAGGAGCCAACCACATCAGCTTGAGTTGACTATCTAAGATGAGGGAAACGCAGGCTCATATCTTGTACTGATACAGCAGGAATGAGGGTGGACACTACTCCCTCAGAGAAATCACACAGAAGTTAGAAGAGTATGTCCCCAGCCTGACCCACTGAAGAGGCCAGCCTAGAAGGCTGCTTTAGTGCTGGCAGGGTCAGCAGTTGGTCACTCGAGGCTACCATGTTGTTTGCCTTATCGATTTGTCTGAATCCAGCCCAATATGGGGTTTGGGATGGGTTGGTAGGGATTATTATACCCTCAGGCCATATGCTTGATTGCCCCACACAGGGTGCTTGTGCTGGAGACAAAAGGAGGAGGTCTTAATATGGAGGGATTTGATTTGTTCTATAAAATTGTAGTATCATAGATTTAGAGATAGAAGGGACCTTATAGGCTTTCTAGTCCAAACTGTTTGTTTTACAAATGAGGAAACTGAGGCTCAGTAGATTAAGTGACTTGGGGTCAGTATAGGTCATAGCATAGAAGGCAGGATTAAAACCCAGGGCCTTTGGCTCCAGAACCAGTGCTCTTTCTTCTGTACTATGTTGCCTCAAATTTGATCTATCTCAAGGTCTGAAGGGTGCTGTTGAGTCCAGGATGGCCCAGGAAGCTATGTCTAGAAAATTCTGTTGTTTACAATAGTCAAAGCAATAGTGCTTGTGTGTTCATTTATACACACTCATACACATGTGGATCCTTCCCTTCCACTGATGACCACTTTTCTTCTAATGTCTCCTTAGGATGTGAGTTTACCCAGGCTTCCTGGAGCACATGCCAGCACAGTCAAGCTCTGGGCAGTCTTGCCTAGCTGGAAAGACTTCAGAGATGGCCAGATGGCAACCTGTGTCTGCTTTCTGAAGACCTGCTCACCTGAGTGTGTCCATCTCACTTTCATTATTTCAGTTATGGGCACACTGGTGATTCAAGCCTCCTTGTACCATATGAAGGTGGCTGAGATTGTGCCCTGCTGTCTGCTGATGAGTGTCCTGTGCTGCTACCACATAGAACAAACTGCACATTTTGGAACATGGCCAATGTGAGAATTTGTCTTTCTTGACTATGGTTATATGTAACAAGTCCATCCCCCCAGTAAAGGGAGGCTGGTAGGAAGAAAAAAATAAATACTTGATAATTGAAAAAAAAGTAAAATACATTAAAAACAAAAGCAAAGAGAGACATCAAGCCATGGTGTGTTTCTGGTTAAGAAGACCATGTGAAGGGGAATGTGGATGTGATTTCTGGAAGTCTTCACTGGGTCTGGAGAACACTTCATAGACAATGGGCTCTAGTGCATGTTCATCATGTCATGGCTCAGGAAAAAAGGAACAACCCATCATGAATAAATAAGAGAAGCCTATGTCAAATTGGAAAAACATATCTGGGAAGCTAATGCTAACCATGTCCCAACATGACAGGTTTCTTATCCATAAAATGAGGCCATTGCACAGGTGATCTCTGAGACCAGTCCTAGCTCCTAAAGCCCATGCATCTAGCATTATCTTGTCTTTGTTACCAGGGCAAGGCTGCGTGCAGGTTTCCTCAAGCACCATCTTCTTATTTCCATCCACCACGGGGTCTATTTCTGCACAAAATTCCTCATCCACAATCTTGCCAAGATCCTCTGCTGATCCATCGCTCACTATGCAAGACACATTTCTGGTTTTAGTCCCCTCTCCACAGTGAGCATCCTAGAAAGGAGGAAGAAAGAAGAAATTAGATGAAAAAGAAAAAAACAACAACAACACACCTTTTCTTACTGGTCCCATGGTCCTAAGTCATCTCCTTCTTTTGGATTCCAAGCAATACATGTAGAGAGTGAGATGCTATCCTGAGTTCAGCACCAGGGAGAGCGTTCAGACTAAGCCCTCATTTTTGCAAGTTAATTCTCATCAAAATGATTCTCCAAATCTTTGAATGAGTATAGCACAAGAGGAGTTCAACTTCAGGGTTAATTAACTGGTTGTTCTATGGCCAAACACTTAAAATCATAGGGTCATAGGTTTAGAGCTGAAAGGGAATCCAGAGGCCATCCAATCCAAGCCCCTGATTTTACAGAAAAGGAAACTGAGGCTCAGAGAGGTAAAGTCTGACCCAAGGTGATATGGGGAGTGAGAAATAGAGACAGGATTTGTACTCAGGGCCTGCCTCTAAAGGCAGCCCCTGTTCCACTTTTCCACATTGCTAATGTGTCACCTGTATACTGCCAAATTCCAGTTGCAGGGTCCCTTTAGGTAATATGCACCTGCCCCCATCCCACCTCCTCCAGGCATTTACCTCTACTCTGCAGTTTGACCACTGGCCATATTGCCATTGATAACAGGGCTTCACTAAGCAAGGTTTGAATTGTTCCATCAGTGCAGGACAAGGTCTGCCATCTCCCTGGAAGGGCTGAATTACTGTTCGCCTTCGGATCATTTTTCCTTCGAAAGACACAAAGTTGGCAACTTAATGATAATAACCAATACTTCTGTAATGATTTAAAGTTGGCAAAGCCCTTTACACCCATGACCTCATTTCTGTGATCTGTGATAGTCCTGTGATCTGGGGTCGACAGGTATTTAATTTCCATTTTAAAGGCAAGGAGACAAGATCAGAGCTATTAAGTGAGTGTCCATGGATAACAACTGGTAACTGTCAGAGGCGGGATCTGAGCCCAATTCTTTCTCATTCCAGTTCTAGCTCTATCCAACAGGATGCACTGACTTTCTCGAGTCAGTGACACACAGTGACTTTCTAGCTGGCTAAAACTTCAGGCCTCCCAAGTATGGAGATCAGGAAAGGCTTCTTGCATAAGGGAGTTCTTCAGTTCTGCAGGCCTGACAGCTGAGGGGGCACCAACCTGTCAGGCCACATGTGTGAGTGCACTCTGACCAGGGTGACCAGTCAGAAAGCTGACAGTTGACAGGGCATTCCACCACACAGGACATGTTCATTTGCCAGGTCTTCTCCAGTCTGAGCTGAAAAAAAAACAAGTGCCCACAAATTAGTGATGAGTATTTCACATTGAGTGTTATACAGTCCCATCCTTGATGAGGCTGAAGAGAGACACTGAGCAAAACCTAGCACATCCCCCCTTCCTTCTGGCTCCCAAAGGAGAAAGAGGACTCAGGGACATTTCCTGGGCAAATTCTGTTGCTGGGGTAGACAGAAGAGGGTGACCATGAACACCATGTAGAATTACATCTTCAAACCTGGAGGCAGAGAATCAGAGCGCACT
The DNA here is from genome assembly GCF_900497805.2 of Vombatus ursinus. Lineage (NCBI taxonomy): Eukaryota > Metazoa > Chordata > Mammalia > Diprotodontia > Vombatidae > Vombatus > Vombatus ursinus. The sequence continues at coordinate 19,064,641 of NW_020954577.1, read as the reverse complement.
GTATATAGATTACTAGGCATTTCCCAGGTATTTCAGGAATTATGGCAACTCTAAAGATGCTGCCTCTTTGTGTTTTCCTTATCAATGTTCCATTCTGTGGTTTCATGGTTTTCTCCCTGTGATGACACAGTGGTGAAGTCCTTCAGTGCATGATCCTTGACTCAGAGGACAATGGTGAGGGGGCCAGGCTCACATTCCATCTCCCCCTCCCATTAGATAGAAGAGGAAGTGGGATGAGCAGCCCCAGGGAGCCAGAGGCAAGGTGGCTGCAGACAGAGCTGCAGAGAAGCTCCCTGCCCTGAGAGACGAGGGAGCGTTAGATTTGATGAATGATAGAGAGCCAGTGGAGACATCATTGCTCTGTGTCCTGCAGAAAGCCAATCGATAGGTTATTCAAACATTGTGACTTTGACTAATGGGCGGTTGAGAATAAGCTGAGCCAGAGCAGGGGAACAGGCTGAGGGAGACACATCTGTGTGAACACACCGGGAAATGCTGGCAGCTCCATTGTTGGTGTTTCATTACCTGGGATCCCGAGGCTTATTTATATTTATTTATATTCTTAGAGGAAAGGCACTCTAACTTTCCTGCTTTACTCTCAGGCACCAGCATATATCTTTAGCAATGAAATGGTACAGAGGTGAAGTGGCACATCCCTGATGCTCCAAGCTTTCTCTTCATGCTAGTACCATCAGGCCCTTGGCATCACCCCAAACTCAAGCTCTTGACTACAGGTCAAGAAATGGTGGAGGAGAGGCTAAGCAGCTTCCTGGGATTTACCCTGTTCCTTTATTCTCCAGAGAAGACAGAAATAGCATACTTGCAAAAATGCATGAGGATTCCAAACTCACCTTTGTCCAATGCATCTTATTGGGCCAAAGGTGAGAGGCTAAACAATTATGACATGATTGGTATAATGGATAGAGTACTAACTGTGGAGTCAGAAAGCCCTGGGTTTAAATGCTGCCTCCAACTTTTGCTAGCTATGTGACCTAGGGCAAGTCACTTAACCTCTCCTAGTATCGATTTTCTCATCAGTAAAATGGGGATAATTCTTATAGCATCTTCCTCATAAAATTGTGAGGCTCAAAAGAGATGATATATGTGGAATGCTTTGGAAACTTTAAAGCACAAGTGAAATGCCCCTTATTGGTCCTACTGTGTGCAAAGCACTAATGAAATGCCCCTTAGTACTCCTGTGTACATAGCACTTATGAAATGTCCCTTATTGGTACTACTGTGTGCAAAGCACTCCCTTCTCAACAAACCTGTAAAGCAGGCAGGGCAAAAGTCATTATCCCCATTTTATATATGAAGCAACCGAGGCACAGAGAGGTGAAGTGACTTGTTTAAGGTCACAGTAATTAGGAGCTACTCCAAGGCCTGGCAAAAGTCTTCTGCCTCCATTTCTTTGGGTTTTCTTATTGTGTCAATCCACTTCTTTTAGACAAGATTATCTTTGCCATTGGACAAAAAGCTTTATCATAGTCATGGCATAACCTGAGAATGTCATCATCAGGTAAAAGGTATTGAGCAAATGTGTGTCTTTGTGTGCTGAAAATGATGAGCCCAAGTTTCTGAGGCCTGCAGCCAGCAGCTTTATCTCATGTTTAAGAACAGCATCGGGCAACCTTAAGGGCTCTCTCAGGACCTTGGTTTTAAAAGGGGCTCAGAAAGCAAGGAGAGTTCCAGAAAAGGACGTTGGAAATCATTCCAATGATGTGACCCAAGAAGGGCAAGATTTCTTCTGTGAAAAATACTGTTCCCAATGGTGAGTTAATTATATGAGATTTGGCCAAAATTCTGCTTCAGATGTATCTCATAGTGTAAATGTGTTGAGCCAAGGTGTTTGTAACTCATATGAGTTTCTTTGAACTGAACTGACAGGATGGGATTACTGATTCCATTAATCATCATCAGAAACTTTCATCATTTACAGCTTGAGGAGCTACTGCATTCTGGGTTTGTGCTTAGGTCTCTATGGTCTTTGCATGTTCCCCCCCCCCCCCCGCAGACAACAAATCCCTTATAATTGGGAATGCTAATAATAAAAATACCATCCATTTATATAATCCTCTAAGGTTTGCAATGCATTCTTTGTTCAAGGGAAAATGGGGCAGAACAACACCCAGGTATCAGTTGTGTTAATGTTTGAAAAGGTCTATGAATGTTGAGGTAACATTACATGCTGTTAACCTTCATTTTCCTCCATGTTGGGGATCAAGCCCATCATTTTTCAGGTGACTGGAGAAACAGCAGGAGTTAGCTACTGTGGCTGGCTTGAGAATAGGTCTCTGCAGAAGGCAAGCAATCAAGTCTTTGGAAGTGCATGAGTGTGTGTGTGTGTGTGTGTGTGTGTGTGTGTGTGTGTGTGTGAGAGAGAGAGAGAGAGAGAGAGAGAGAGAGAGAGAGAGAGATGCCCTTGTGTGTACATGTGCATATATATACATGTGCAGGTGTGTGGTCTATTTCTCCCCTGAACTGTTGTTTAATCCTTCATTACAAGCTCTGATGGACAAATGGAATGTGTGCTGTCTAATTCCATCTCCCAGATGACCCCTGCCTTTACTACAATGATACAAAAAGCATAACTCAAAATTATCTGACTTAGGTCTCATAGCTCATATTTGTTGATTTTGCTGACTTGTTTTTTCTTTTCTACTTTTAATTCTTTGTTATGTGGGATGGCTCTCTGAGAAGAAGAAGGATACACTACCAGCAAATATAAGTGTGGTAGAGATAAAAGATTCCAATAACATTATTTAAAGAAGATTGTCACTAAATAAATGTTATTGCTACAATTTAGTTCAGTAGTTAAAGGACTTGGGATTTCATCTGGGTGGCTATTGCCTCCATCAAAGCCGATTACAACCCTTAGAACGCCTTGGAAGACATGACAGTTTCATGAGTTGCGATGGCCAAAATAAATACATTCCAGTTCTGGTGAGCAGCCTCCTGAAATTAGCCCAGTTACTCTTTTGGTGTACCTATGCTTTGGAAAAAATTGCCATAGCTAGGGACTCCCTGGTAGAATTTTTCAGAGTCTTGGCTGACTGCTTGGCACATAGTAGGCACTCAAATGATGACCGATTGACTGAACCACCTTCATACCATGATGAGGCATTGGAGGTGGACTTTAATTATCAATCAGACAGTCTTCTAGGGATTTAATAATTCTTTCTGAAGTTGTCATTCCATTTGTTTAAGTAATAGGGACTTGGAATAACATTTGCATTTAGAAATGTCAATAGTTTAATGTGATGGGGTAGAAAGCATGCTGGATTTGGAATCAGAGGGGTAGGGTTCAAATCCTGACTTTGCCACTTGTGTGGCCTTGGGAAAATCACTTAACCTGTCTGAGCCTCAATTTTCTTCTCTGTAAAATGGATGGGTTGGAATAGATGATCTTTAGAATTCTTTCTGGCTCTAAATATGATCCTAAGATTCTCAGACATGTAAGGCATGTCTTCTTCCAAGCAGGTAAAGTCTAGACATCATTCACTTTAGAAGTCATTCCTTCTTTATTAAAATTAAGAAAGGTAAACAGCTGTATTTGCACGTGCCTCAAAAATTCATATTTCAAGATGAAAACATGGCTTTCACAAACAGAGAAGCCAGGAGGTAGGGAGTGTCTGCCTATGCCTTCTTGGTGCCGACAGCTGACTCAATTTCTTGGTTCAAGTTCTGAATTATTTTGGCCAGATGAGAAGACCTAGGGTCACATGGTTAGAAATTAGAAATTTGCACCTAATTGTACTTATATACCACATGTGATTAATGTTTAGCAACCCACAGTAAGCATGATTGACACTGGCGGGTGTCCCAGGCACTGCCCATGATTCCCATCCAATTAAAAACCAAATGAACTCCTGAGCAAGATTTACTGTTTTTATTCCTGTGATTGCTGATTGGTCCCCAAGCATTTTACTCAGAAGAGGCTCATTAGCATGTTGTTGAACCTCAGGCAAGAGAAACTAGAGGAAACGATGGGAAAAAATCAGTAGTGACAGGCACAGTCTTGTTCCAAGCAACATTTAATAGTCTGTGAATACCCTAGAAAAACATTTGTCAGCAAGGAACCGTGTGGAGTGCAGGTCACTTGGCTCAGCATGAACTGAGTTATTAGGGAAAAATATCCACCCACCTCTTCACAGTACTTCAGGTCAACGGATTTACCATCACTGCGAACACAATCCAGCATCCTCGTTTTGATGCCATTTCCACAAACTGCCTTCTCACTCAGCTGGCAAGTGCTCCAGTCTGCAGAGGGGAGAGCACATCAGCACACAAGGCCTCAAAGCAGATATCTAAGTAGGCTCTGGTGACCTGAAGCTCATGTTTCACTCTCGAGTGCTCCAGGGGCTTCTCAATCCACAACCTTGCATGATGCCAGCACCAAGGCCAGCGCTAGCACCACTGCACGGGGCCCAACCACAATGGGTCTATGTGTAAGGATGAGAAGGGGAGAGGGCTGTCACTGCCTGGATCTCCAAGGGTGGAAGGTATCTCAGCTCAATCGTGGGAGTAGTTTGCTTGACGATATGAACATTGAGCTAGAGAGCAAATGTCGTTTATCAAGTATTTCCTTGATAACAACAGTGACTTTCAGAATATTCTTTCTTTTTACCAGCTAATGAGAATCAGGGTCACATGGAGAGAGGGCCAAGCTCAGAGCCAGCATTAACTGCCTTTCAGGGCCCTTAAGCAACTCTTTAGACTTGTCAGTCTGCATTAGTTCAGGGCATTTCTGCAGAGAGAACTCATACTATAAAATTACAGGTCCACCTTTAAAGAATCAGAGAGAGAATGAAGGCATCACAGAATCATGGGATTTCAGATTTGGAAGGGACGTTGGAAGCCAATTATCCCAACTCATTCCTCAACAAGAATTCCTCCTACAATGAGATCAACACATGATTCTCCAGTCTCTGAAACCTTGGAGGGAAGGGGAGCCCACTCCCTCTGGAGGCAGCCCTATTCCACATTGGCATAGCCCTCAAGGTTAGAAGTGTTTCTTTCTACTCTCAAACACTAACAAAGATCTGTGATCTCAGGATTGTGGCCATTCCCTCATGTAATGCAGATTGCAGCCCACTCATGTCTGCCCATCCTGTGAGAATCTTGTCTACCTTCACTCTTCACTCCCAGTTCTATCATCTGGAGCAAAATAAACAAGCCAGACCCTTCTGCAAATCCTGGCAGACAGCGGATGTGACCCCTCTTTCTACATAATTTCATATTAATTCACACATATACATGTTGCTCTCCTCCCCTCCTCACCTCCCCCAACAGAATGGAAGCATTTTGTGCTCTATCTGTTCCCAGTGCCTAGCACACAATCAGGGCTTTATGAAAGCTTATAAGATTGAGTTCACAGCATCATAGATTTCGAGCGGGATGGGACCTCAGATGTCATCTACTCCAGCTCCCTCATGTTATTAAGTAGTTAGTGTAGATAATGAATTGATTAATTTATTTAGATGAGAGCTATAATTTCAATAGTACATAGAAGAGACCTTTTTCTCCCAATGTAGATCAGCACCTTCCCTGTAGTCTTAGAGAGTTTGCTGGGGGCAGGCCCTGGGGTAAGTAACTTCCTAGAGTCTCATAATCAGCAGGCATTAGAGGGAGAACATGAACCCAGGTCTTTCTGAGCCCATCTAGCAAACTCATCCCTTTCATTTTACAGATGAGGAAACTGAGACTCAGAGAAACTGATTGGCCCAAGGTCATAGCATCTAAGCCAGGATTCAAATCCATTTCTTCTGATACAACTCCAGATTGAATTGAAGTGTAGAGATTCCTTCGGGATTGTCCCTCTCTGTTCCATACCAGTGTTTAAGGAAGTATCCTTTCTTCTCACTCCTCTCAGAAACAGCAGGTTCCTGATGCCCCAGGATGCATGGCTACCATGCTCACTATGGCCAGGGGCTGAATCTAGGGTGAGCTGGGCTCTAGGATGTTATGACCTTCTGTGGCCTTTGGAAAGAGAGGGCCCTGTAGATCTCAGGGGACCAGTCTGGCACAGAGACTGTTTCCTTTTCTGAACCTTCCCCATGGGAGACAGAACATGTTGGGCATCATACTTAAGGCAATTTCAGGGTTCAAGGCAGTGAGGTTGTTTTCAAAGTCTTGTATCCACCTCAACTAACCAAGCTTCATGCAATGCAAACCAAGTGTGTCAAACCCTTTTGCAGAGAGCATTGCCTGCATTTAGCAAGGCCTTGTGGGCACTTGGCTCTCCAAGTGCTTCTGGCAAGGCCCGTTCCAGGTTGATGCAGTCCATTAACAGCCACTTATTTCATCACATACACCCTCCCGCTCACCTGTCACATTGTAGTCATAGTAGAAGCAGTTCTTATTTAGAATGCATGGCTCCTTCTCGGTGGTGTCAGGGCAGGGCTTCCCCTCATCTGCCTGCCTGAGTGGATCTGCCAACCTTTCCCGGAATGTGCTTTGATTGCAAGGCTTGGAGACAAGAAGAAGAGAAGGTCTGAGCACCATGACTTCCCACTCAGAATTGTTCCCTGTCCAAAGTGTTAGGACCCCTGGGTTCTAGTCCCAACTCCTCCTAACAACTAACAGGCTCTGTGATTTTGGGCACATTATTCTGCCTCTCTGGACCTCAGTTTCCTCATTTGTAAACTGAAAGTGTTGACTTAGGTGATCTCTTGAGGTGACCTTCAGCACTAGGAATTCAGAGGCTCCTTGGCTCTTAGGTTCTTCTCACCACATGGTGCAGACTCTACACAGCCATTATTGAATTCATTTTGAAAATCACTCAACATGGTGTAATAGGGGTGTCCTATACCTTCACTTCAATAATTACTTAATGTCTAGGCTTCTTGATTTAAACAACTAATCAGAGGTATGAGCTAGGTGTGAATAAGGTCTAAACTTCTCTATTGAATCAATCAGTCAACCAATTAATTAAAGGCACTTTAACAAGGTGTGGAAAAGGATTTGATCAATTTGGAAGGAGGGAAGACCATTGGATAAAGTAAATTGATGCCACCCAGGGTCCTATTGGTAATTGCTGAAGAAACCCTGCTTCCACCTAGGAGTTTTCAATAGAAGAGCAGGTGAGTTTGGAACCCAATCATTCAAACATCCAACAGGCTAGAGAAGAGGGCAGCTAGGTGGCAGCACAGGGGATAGAGTACTGGACCTAGAGTCAGGAAGACTCCTTTTCCTGAGTTCAAATCTGGCCTCAGACACTTACTAGCTGTATAACTCTAGGTAAGTCACTTCACCCTGTTTGCATCAGTTTCCTCATCTGTAAAATGAGCTGGAAAAGAAAATGGCATTCCACTCCAGTATCTCTGCCAAGAAAACCCCACATGGGGTCATGGAGAGTCAGACAGGACTAAAATCAACTAAACAACAAAAGGCTAGAAGAGAGCATGATCTAGTGAAGCCCCTGAGGAGGAATTTTTTGGTGGGCAGGGTGGGTGGGGAGTGACTCTGTCTCCTTTCTACCCTGCCCCATCCTCCTTGACATGTGGATAACTTTGAACATTGGAGGGTTGGATGATTTGGACTTTTCACCACATCCCAAGTCACATGCCTAGGACAGATCCTTGTCTGCATTGGGATCTGAGGACAGATGAGAAACACTGAGGACATGCAGCTTCCACACTCTACCAGAAGCCCAGCAGAAGGCTACACCACACCTCGGGAGAATGCCATGAACCACGTGAAGGGGAGGAAAGGGCTCTTATCAAGCAGGCACTGTGAGCTGTGTTCTCTACCCTAAACCCACTTTCCTCTTGACTCTGTTTGTCCTGGTGGGAGAAGGCACCAGAAGCTTTGGGCAGATGATTTTTATCAACTGTCCTTACTATACTGCCTTAGTAACTGCTACTTCTTAAAAGTTAATTAAGTCTGGTTGATTGACTGTTGGATAATCATGGAGGGGATGGGACAGAGCTGCTGGTGGGGCTTGTGAGCTAGAACATTAGAAAGATATGTCCTGAGTCCCTGAGGGGCAATAGTAGCTATCCTCTGGAAACCCAGCCTGCCAAGGTGAGCCCATATTGGGAGAGTAACTCAAGAGCACGTGCTATGATTGAAGACAAGCACAGTTGTTAAGACCTCAGCATTGGAGGGATCAGTCATCATCTAGTCCAACCCACCCCTAAAGAAGACCTCCTCTACAGTATCCCCAGCACAGGATCATTCAGCCTTTGCTTGAAGCCATCCAGGGATGGGAACCCACTGGTGCATTTGGGAGATCAGCCTCTGATCACAGGAAAAGACAGATGCCACAGGTCAGTGTACTTCCCTGACAATGTTAGAATGACAGTCTGTCCTTTCTCAGGCTTCACTACCAACTCACCTGTTACTGATGGCTGTATTGTGTCACTAATGACCCAATCATCTACTCCAAGAAGCAATCCTGTTGAAAATGACCATCCAGGTCCTGGGCTCTTTGGAAGAATCCCAACTGCCCACTGAGGTCTGAGATCAGCTATTCCTCTTCTCTGAAAATTCTACTCGTTTAGTTATTTCACCTTCATTTATATCTTCTAGAGCAAAGGGACTCATTTATTTTTGCTCCTGACATCCCACTTCCCACTTCCCACAGTGTCTGTGCAGAGCAGGAACTTAAAATTGGCTATTGAATAAAATGGAACTGAATTTAGCTGGAAGTCAGAGCACTTGAGAGTTAGGTGAATCAGACTGGAAAGAGCAGGTAGATTCAGAAGACTTGTTTCCTAATGGAAGAAATGGGTACAAAGATACGAAGCAGAGTGGGAAATGTTGTGCCCCACTGCACTTTTGTCCAATTCTGGAACTATACTCTTAGTCAAATATTCTCTGTTTCTGTTTGTCTCTGTCTGTCTCTTTCTCACACACATTTCTAGATTTCAATACAGAGTCCACTTTTAAACTCCATTATAGCAAGGGGATTTGGCCTATTCACAAATTAAGGGGTATAGTTATCTCCCATATACCTAGACTATTTTCTTTACCACCCACAGCAATTTCAAAATCTGGGGATGCAAAATAGATTTTCCTCCTAGTAAACATGCCCTAGGGCTGCTAGGTGGTGCTGCAGTGGATAGAGCACCAGGCCTGGGGTTGGGAAGATCTGAGTTCAAATCCAGCCTCAGAAACTTAGTAGCTGTGTGATCATGGGCAAGTCACCTCACCCCATTTGCCTCCATTTCCTCATCTTTAAAGCTAGCTGGAGAAGGAAATGGCAAACCCCTCCAGTATCTCTGCCAAGAAAACCCCAAATGAGGTCACAAAGAGTTGGACATGACTGGACCAGCTGAACAGCGACCATGCCCTGATGATAAATCTTGTCATCCATTTTCTGTGTTAGACCATTTAGTCTCCTACATTGCACACCAATTTCACATTTCTCTCTATAGTTTTGAAATGGGCATCCTTTGAAAGGCACCAGACTGAGTCACGTTTCCTATAACACAAACCAATTTTGTTGTAAGTGATCCCATTACTGGGATTCTGTGGGAAAGCCTTGCAGGCTGCTGAAGTCTTCCAGGCTGAGTAACTGAAAATTCTCGGTTGGGCTTCCAGGCACCAAAAAAGGCCTAGAGTTAATACGCAGAGAGGGGCTTACTGAGGCCTGTTCTCCTTTCCCATCGCTGCCTTCTAAACACTGATGCTCTCGATGAGAGATACCAGCTGTTGGGCAGTTTAGACCCGCCATCTACACAGAATGAATCGCATTCGAGGCTGATGAGAGCAGCTGTGTGACTGCCTCGTGGTTCCTCATCCTCCCACCTGCCTGCAGAGATTTCCTTTCACTGCTGCACAATTCTTAATCTGCCACCTACCGGCAGACAGGTCTACACTGTTCAAAGGAAGGTGAGAGCGACGCTCTGGGCCCCGCGTTGGGAGAGAGGGCAGGCAGGAGGGCACATGTGGGGAAGGACTGTGTGACTGTGTGTCCAAGCACAGGGAAGCTTGTTGTTGGCCTTAGGAGGAAGAATTGCATCCTGCAGATGGACGAGGAACCACCATGTTGGGGGCTGGAAAACTCCTGCTACCTGAATTCGTGCTGTGCACCTGCACCTGCACCTGCAGCCACAAGTGCCAGCTCTTTACCCAGCCTGAGGCAGGGGCAGCTTCAGGGCTACAAAGGTGAAAGGGTCAAGGGCCCCCTTACCAGTGAGCACCTGCTCCAGGGGCCCCACTCTGATGTAACACAGTCCTCGGGGCAGGGCAATTTGCACTCGCGAGAACCCAGGGGCATTTCCTCAGGGTCACAAAGATAGTCCTCCACCGGCTCGAAGGGGCCATCGGCGGTGTTCTGCAGGCATCTAGGAGGAAAGTGACATGTGAGCAGTCCAGGCGGCCTGTCTGCCAGCAAGCACAGGAATCAGGCCGAGACCTCTGCTCCTCTGACAGATCGTGCCAGAAGCCCTCAGGTGCACCCGGCACGTAGTAGGCACCTGCTAATTGCTGGCTGACTGGCTGATTCTCTTCTCCCCCATCGACCCTGGTTTTTGATTCTGGGCCCTTTGCTCCACTCACACAGCTTGCCCTGGGCAGGCTCTCCTCACCATTCACCTGCATTATTTTTTGTGGCAGGTGGTCTTCCTGCTCCAAGTCTCTCTCTACCCCTCCAGTCCATCCTTCGTTCAGCTGACAAAGTCATCTTTCTCAAGCGCTGTCTGACCTTGTCACTCCCTACTCTACCGACTTCAGCGGCTCCCCAGTGCCCCCAGGCTAAGCTCTTCCCTTTGGCCTTCACAGTCTGGGCCCAGATAAACGACCCACTGTCCACTGAAAACTCACTGAGCACAGACGAGCCCATGCAAGGCACACACACACACACACGCACATACATATATGTTTAAATATGAGTATTTAAAGGTAGACGTTCCATTATTTTTGCACAAGTCCATCTGCCATGCTCAAAACTCTTTTCATAGTAAACCAGAAAATGCTGGGGCAGGCCAGTCAATGGGACTGTCCTAGGCTGCTAATGATCAGAAGACCAGAGAATTTAGGGGTAGAAGACACCTCAGGAATCACCTTGTTCACACTCACTCCCATTTTATAGATGTAGAAACTGAGGCCCCAAGAGGGGAGTTTACTTATCCAAGGTCAGCACTAATGAAGAACTGGAATTAGAAGGCCAGGTACAGTAATAATAATCAGTACTGATTGCATTTATATAGGATTTTAAAGTTGGCAAAGCATTTTATAGCTGTGATTTCATGTGATCTTCACAATTATTCTGGGAAGTAGTCGCTATCTCTATCCCAATTCTGCAGATGAGAAGACTGAGACAGAGAGTGGTGCAGTGACTTGCCCAGGGTCACACAGCTACTAAGCATATGAGGCTAGATTTGAACTCGGGTCTCCCTGACTCCAGATTCTGTGTTCTATCTGCTGCTTCATAGAGCTGCCCCAGCACAATTTGGGCTATACAGGAAGAATGACCCCTCTAAACTCCCAAGTGCCCCAGGGCATGGCTATAATCCATGGTGGGAAGAGGGCTGGGGAAAGCCTCCTTTGCTCATTAGCAGCGTGGCCTTGGGCCAGTCACTTGACCAGTGGGGCTTCCCAGCCCCAGGAGGTCAGTGTTAAAGGCATTCCTCGGGTTAGGTGCTTTGCCTGGGGTCACGGAGCGAATTCCTGTATAAGAGGGGATTTGAACTCAGGTTCTCTTCCTTCCAGGTTCAATGCACTGTCACACTGTGTTGGGCTGTGTGGTCCGGAGTCGAAGCTTACTAAGTATTTATTGAGTAAACTGTACCATGCTCCAATATGCAAAATCTTATGATTCAGTGGTTTTCAATGAATTGTTTTTCCATATCGAAGATAGACTGAGAAGAAAGAGGATTAAGGAGACACAGTTGAGACAGCTCTGGACTCTGGGTTCAAATCTTACCTCCAAAGTTTACTTTCTATGTGACCTGGATGTGTCCCTCCATCTCCTTGTGCCTCCATTTCCTCAATGGTCAAATGGGGGGGGGGGTTGACACATCTCTGAGGTCGCTGCCCCTAGAGCTCCACGGTCCCATCCACTTCCTTAGTCCCTTTGGCATTTTACAAGTGCCATGTTTGTGGTTACTCCCTCCACCCTTGGGGGGAGCTGCTGTGACTCCTGGAGTCAACCTGCAGGGCTAGCTGTCTGCTACTCCCAAATCGGCAGGGCTGGCTTGGGCAGCATGGCTGGCCATCTGTCACCTTTGTGTGACCTGCCAGGACCCGTACTCCATGAGCAGGGGTGACCACCACATCAGAGGAGGGCTGAAGAGAACGCAGATCTGTCCCCCTGCCCATGACCTCCAGCCACTCTACTGACGCCATCCCTGACCGGACATGCACGCCCGACTGTGCCCTCTTCTGCCCCGATCTGTCAAGGACTGAAAGCCTCACAGTCACGGGCAGATGCTCTCAGAGTCCCTGGAACCCCAACTCCAGAAGGAAGGTCTGGCGGGGCAGCGGGGAACTGTAGGGAGCCGCCCTCTTGGGCATGCTGGGAGAAGATTCTTTGCCGAGGGCTTTACCTCACTTTCCGGGTCTGCACTCCTTCTCCACAGTTCTCCTTCATGTTCACCACAGTCACCTTGCAGACGCTCCAGGGCTCACTGACCCATATGTACTGGCTGCAGTCACTGTGACAGGGGACGACCTCATACACCTGGAACATAGGGGAAGCTCGGTGAGCGGGGCTTCCCGGCTTCCCCAGGGTGAGTGAGCAGGAAGCTGCAGCTGAGATGGGATTTCTGAGAGCAACAGGGGATGAGAATGCACCACTGCCTGTAACGAGGGATGAAGCAGCTAAGGTGGGAAGGAGAGAGAAGGGGAGATAGAGAGACAAAGAAACAGAGAGACAGAGACACAGAGAGACAGAGGTAGAGAAACACAGACACAGATGGGTGAGAAATAGATGTGGAGACAGAGAGGGGAGAAGAGAGAACACCCTGTCCCCCTCCCACCATGAGGCCAAAGCAGGGGGGGCAATGTGGTTCTGTTTAGCTGGGATGGATTTGAGTTACCAGCTTGGGGGTGTTCGTGGAATTATCCACATTTGCTGACAAAGGGTTTGTCTTGTACACTTTCCACATCTGGGCCACAACCAGACTTTGGTTATGAGTCGACCAACCTCTGCTAAGCTAAACGCTGAAGGCCTAACGATGCTGTCCCTAGAGGGCTGGCATTCCGGCTTCTTCTGGCTTCGAAGGCTGTCCTTTCTTCAGCTCCGCAGAGCTGCTGGACCATGAGGCAATGAGGGCTAAGGAGTTTTCCCCTCTCCACCAAAAGGCAAGGCAAGGTGGGGGGAGGCAAACTTCCTCCCCTACTTTCCCTCAGGTGGTAGGAAGCTTTCGTTGCCTGCCTCGGTTTCCCTGTCCCAGCATCCAAGGTGTCTGTGCTGCCGCCTGCCCGCACTGGGTGTCCATCGCTGTCCTCTGGGGATTGGTGGCTTGAACCCTATGCTTACTAAAGGGAACAGCGAGCAGGGAGTGGAAGTGTTGGTCCCAGAATTCCCTGCAACAGAATGGACCCCGAGACAGGAAATGCTGGGTTTGAGCCACGTGGGCTCCTTCTTTGGCAGCCTGCCACAGCCCGGTATGTGTGGGGGCTTCTGTCCTTGGGGAAGGCACTTGTTGACATGACAACATTACTAGTGAGAAACAAGCAAAAGCCTTTTACAGGTTCATTTGTGTGCACACACGAAGACCAAAGTCTAAAGGGAAGAGTAGGAAGTGGTCGTGACTCCACTGCATAGCCCAGACAGAGCCCAGTGGAGGCATAACCAGGGTGGGGCAAACAGAGCCTTGTCCCAGGGCGCCAAATTCAGAAGATGCTGAATTCAGAGCGGTCGACAGAACGCGCGTAATGAGGCAAGCTCCTCCCCTGCCCCACCCTGCACACTGCTCCCCCCACCCAAAATCGGCAATTACCCAGCCATTGCCCCAGTGGGCGCTTCCCATGATGCTCCCTTTCCCTGACCAGGAACCTCCCCGTCAGCAACCTTGAGCTGGTCTCTGGAGTTTCTGGATCTCCCACCTAACCTTTCAGACCAGAATGTGATGCTATTCATTTTACAGACTGGGTCCCCAGTTAGATGAAAGAAAACACAAAAGACAGAGACAGCTGTTTGTATTGGGCTTGAGGGAAGGGAGGATGCAATGAGCGCCTCATTCTGCTTCCTTCACCCACCTCCGACTGGGGCCAGACTACCTGGGACCCCCTCACACTCCTTCCTCCTCCAAGCTCCCCCAGCCCGCAGCAGCAGGCAGCAGGAGGACTGAGGTCGGAATAACTGAGGTGGTTTTTAGCCTCTTCCCCACCCCTGGTGTCAGTGTCACCAGCCTGCCCCCCACTCGCACCCCAAGACAGAAAGGAAAGAGCACAGCACCGGGACAAACATGCCAAGACTCAGAAAAGGGGAGAACGGAACAGGCAGCGGTCAGGCCCCTGCTCCAGAGACTCTTACCTGAGCCTGGGGGAGGCGATGTTGTTCAGCGAAGGGGGAAAAAATCAGAGACAGAGACACGTCAGTGAAGGAGCCATAGTAGGGGCTTAAAGTCAGACATAATGATGGCCTCTTACTTTTCTGTGACTTTCGCACAGTGTCTCATTTAAGCCTCATCAAAGCCCTACTAGACATTGCAAGTCCTATCCCCATTTTAGAGGTGAGAAAACTGAGACCCAGAGAGGCAAAGCAGCTTGCCTGAGAGTGTGGGTTCCTGCTCCTCTTCTCTATCCCTTTAGCCATGTGTGAATCATCTTCTCCTGATTCAGAAAGCGTTAAAAGTGGAGTGTAAACCTGGATCTCTCCTGACTCCCAGTCTCACACTCTTTCCTGCAACGCCAGCCTACAAGATGCATTAAACATCGTGGGGCTGGGGCTGGGTAGGGAGCAGTTTGCTTTGTTCATCAACAACCAGCACTCCAGTCCAGGCTCTGGAGGACAGCACCTGATGCTCGCTCCAAAGTCAGTTCCACTCCTGGCTATCAGCTACCCCAGGGAGTCTGGGTCACCAAGGAGAGAGACTGGCCCATGGAAGAGGAGGAGCAGCCTGAGAGCCGAGCCAAGGGCTCAGCACAAGGCAAGGGGGTGACCAGAGTGCCTAAAATCCCCACAGTAACCTGCATGTTCAGCCTGAGCTGCTGGCCAGTCCCAGGATGGGATTCCGACTCAGGAAATGAGAAGTTGCTGCCTGAGTGGGAAACCGGGCTCCCCACAGACCATTTCCGAGCAAAGTGGGCCTCAGAGTAGTTTGCTGAGGAATACGTAATTTTGGTACAAAGGTATCATTAGCAATTATAAATGTCAAGGCAGAAGGAAAGCAGATCTTTGCCAATGACTTCAAAAAATCATTTCCAATCGATTCTCCAAGTTACTCTTCTGATTTTACAAGAAACTTTAGGTATTTTGCTGCGGGAGGATTGTTCTAGTAACTATCAACAATTCTAACAACCATTATTTTCTGTGGCTAGTCTCTTGATGAGCTGGGATCGCATTCCATCGATATTGCCTTTAAAATAAGTGTCTGGCCAGGGGTCAAACAGCAGCTGGGCAAGGACGGATGGAAGGATGGATGGGCTAGGCGATTTTCCAGGGCAAGCATGCCATTGGATAATGGGGCAATGTTCTTAAGATCAAAGACTTAAAACTGTCGCTAGTCCGACCTCCTTAATTTACTGATGAGGCTGAGAGCATTGAATGAGTGACCCAGAGACACCTGGGGAGCATCAGAGCTGAGATTTGAACTCAGTACTTCTGATGCCACATCCAGTATTTCAAGTTTGTAGGTATATCTATGCTGCCTTCCTGCACATGGCTTTTATTTATCTGTCTGTGCTTGCGAATGCTCACACAAACAGACACTCTCACATACACACAGGGTTGACAGGACTCATTCCTCCTGCTGGGAGGCTCGCGTGGTAGTGGGAAGTATCTGAGGGTCTTGGGAGAGGCGGAAGGCATCTGGAAACACAGTAATGCCAGGGACACAGCCAGGGCCTCTCTCCGGCACTGATGGCTTATCTTGGTCGTCCTGCTTGGGACTGATGCTCTAAGCCCTGGCTCTAGGACAGAATGACTCCCCTTCATGGGGACTATCCCAAGACCCACCTATTCAGCTTTACTAATCTCCATGAAGATCTTAGAAAGGAGCCCAACCCTGTAAGAAATCAAGATGGCTATCAGCAGGTGGCAGCAGAGCTGCATCCCCAAACCAAAGGCTCCGTGTAGGGTTAGTGACCTCCGAAATTAAGGACTGACTTAGAGCGGGCACAGCAGCGAGGAGCAGCCGGGCTCCCTCTCCCCTGTGTCCCTTCGGGAGAAGGACGCCTTCCCCGTCCCCTTGTGCGCATCATTTCCCCTTGATTCCGTTCTATTAAGAGGCAGAGAGCAGCCCTGGAGGAAAGGGAGACAATGCCACAGGACCCATGGCGGGACGGTGACTCAAGGGAGGCTTGAAAGATTAGACTGTCCTGTCCTGCGCAATCGCCCAAAGTGTCTCAGATAACTCTCGCGATAGTTTTAGCTGGTTCTCTACCAGTTTACAGTGGAGTCCAGTAACAACTCAGTCAAACGTGTCCAGGACCATGCTGGCCATCAGCTTCGGATGGGGGCTGCTATTTTGTAGCAAGTAAAGAAGGTGGGGGGTAGGCTTCGCTGTGGAGGCCCAGCTGGATTCTGAGCAGACACCTAAAAACCCCGCTGGGGCATACACACCTGGTTAACGTGGTCCAGCTTAGGACAGGGGCGTCCGCCGTTGTATGGCTTCTCTCGAAGCCATTTGGAGCGAACCTTGACTCCGCTGCCGCAGGACTTGCTGCAGCGAGACCAGTTGGACCATTCGCTGAGTTTGCAGTCTGAGGGGCAGGGAATGATGCAGGCTTCCTCAATGTAACCTAAGCAGAGGGAAAGGAAACAAACACAAAAACCTTGTCTATTCAGCTTGACAATTTCTGACTAGCACGTTTAAAGGGCTCAGTGATTGACTGGACGGGAGCATGGAAATGCAGGGATTTCTTCATTTTTAACCTCAAATTAAAGTCTGTAGGAAAATGACACCGCCATGCAGAGACAGTGTTAAAATAACAGATGAGTGTCTGCAACACTGTCTGCTGAGGATTCGTGCCCACCAGATTCCAGCATCTCTGACTTTCTGACAGTTCACATTTACTTGACAATATCTTGTCTCCTAACATCCTATTCTCAAGCTACTGGAATGAGATGTTTTAGACCAAAATGTGCAGCCCATTTTACTCTGAAGTCCCATAAGGGCATGTCATCCAAGTCCAGGGCAGGCATATCTAGGCCCCAGGCTTTTTCGAGACAAGATGCCGGCAGATGCCAGTCACTATCCACAAAGACACATCTAGCCTAGCACCTCCTGGGTCCTTTCCCTAGACAGCCAAGACTTAAGAAAGAACATGGCAAAGCCAATTAATGGTGATACTATCTTCCGTGTTTTTAGCGCTGGTAACCTGTCTAAGCATGTGCACGACTCTCATTAATCAAAGGAGGAGTGATGGGAAGTGCTGATATTTACATAACGCTTGAAGGAGAACAAAGCCGGTAAGGTGCCTCCTCACATTGCTGCGTCACAATAACCTAGTTGAATCTGTGCTACTGGTATCAGTACTGGTATTTAACTGATGAGGAAACCTGAGGTGACAGCAGATGAAGTGGCTTATCCAGGATCACACTGCTCCTAAATATCAGAGGCAGCATTTGAATTCAGGTCTTCTGTGATTGAGGCCAGCTCTCTTTAGGATGAGAGGTTTAGGGCCAGAAGGGACTTTAGAGAGAATCTAGTGCAATCCTCTTATTTTATAGATGAGGAAGCCAGGACTCAGAGAAATAAAATGACCTACCTGAGGTCACATGAAAGCGTCCTAGAATCACAGAATTTCAGAGTTCAAAGATACTTCATTGGCTGGGGAGTCCAACCTATTCACAGATAGAATCCCCACTCCGAATCTGCTTTGTGTGCTCCTCCGGCCAGACCTCTGAAAGGAGGAGCCCACAACCCCTGGAGACAAATGATCCTACCTGGGGATGGTTCCTGGGGCTAGGAAGCTTTTCCGGACATCCAGCCACTGCTCACACCTACTGATCTTAGTTTGGTCCCCTGGGGCTAAATAGAGAAAGTCTTAATCCTTTCTCCAAAGCCAGCCCTCAAACACTTGGAGATAGATACCACATTTCCTCTTAGTCTCCTTTTCTCCAGGGCAAACACCTCCAGTTCCTGAAACCTCTCCTCACGTGATCTAGACCCAAGCACCTTTATCATCCTGGTTATCATGCTCTGGACACTCTGCAGCTATCCAAAGCCCTTAGCCAGTGGTGCTCAGCCCTGAACACCAATCTCCTAGATCTGATGAGAGCAGAGCACAGCCCCCTGGAGGGAACGTCCCTATCCTGATTCTGTAAGCGTTCCCCATTAGCTTCTTAATGAAGCTCAATGGTCCATTAGCTTTTTTTTTTTTTTGGCCACCACAGCATACTGATAAATCTTTGAGCTTGTAGATCACTAAAACCCCCAGATCTTTTTCTAGATCACTGCTGTCTAGACTTGCTGCCCCATCTTGGACTCAGGAGGTTGATTTCTGTTACTTGTATTTTCATTCATCCCTGCTGAATTTTATCTCCTTAGATTCAGCCAGATGCTCTGGCCTCTCATCCTGACTGTCTCCTCCAGTGTGCTGGCTGTCTCTTCCAGCTTTGTGTCAGTAGAAATCACAGTGTGCAGTCCTTTCTGTGAAGTTTTAAGATACAAATTTGTCAACCAAAGTGATGTCCTTCCAACCAGCCTCATTAAAGAACCTGTCCAGTAATCAAGAAAAAATAAAGCAGTTCTGCAGGACCCAAAGGCTGCTATACTTTCAGAGTACAGGACCCAGGCTCAGAGCACCTAGAGTCAGATTCTGACTTTGCCACTAGATGTATGAACCGAGGTCATTTCACCTAACTTTCAATTTCCTCATCTATAAAGTGGGCATGACGATTCTTAGACTATCTATATCCCAAGGCTTCTGGGAGAACAGTGGTTTTGAACTAATGAGAGCGCTGGAGAAATGTTAGAGAGCATTAAAGTCCAAGGCAGCCCAGCCCGGTGGGCACTGGTCACTCTCAGGCAAGCCTGACTGTCTCACATGAGATTTAGGAAGCCAGATCAACTCTAACTCAACAGGTTAAAATCCAAACAGGTGCAAATGAGACATCTAAAGGGAAGGAAAGGGGGAAGAGAGACTCTGGCTGAGCACCAATGCTGGCTTTTTCTATGGGTCACGCTTCAGCACCTGGCTCTTGTGTTTACTGGGCATCCCACAAAGCCCTTAGAGATGGGAGTGTGCCCTCTTAGAGGCACGGTCCTCTGCCTTTTCAGTGGAGCACAGTGGGAACTGTGGCTCTGGACTGACTCTGGTGTCAGACAACCTGGGTTCTAAATCCACTTATGAGAGTTACTCTGTGTGAGACCTTGGGCAAGTCATGTAATTTTCCCTGGGGTCAGTTTCCTCAACTGCAACACGGCACCTGGTGTGAGAATAGATAGAGCACTGACCTTAGAGTCAGGAAGACCTGAATTCAAAACCAGCCTCAGATATTTATAGGCTGTGTAACCCTGGGCAAGTCACTTAGCTGCTGTCTGCCTTGGTTTTCTCCTCTGTAAAATGGGAATGATAATAATAGGATCTAGTTCACCGGGCTGTTGTGAGGGTAAAATGAGATCGTAATTGTAAAGCACTTTGCAAACTTTAAAGGGCTACACAAATATGAGTTGTTGTTGTTAACATGAAGCAGGTATTGTACTAAGGGCATCTGAGGTCCCTTCCAGCTCTCCAGCCAAAAGGCACAGAAATGCTGGGAGTGTTTTTGAGGTCAAAGACAGCAGTGGGGGAGTTATTTGGGGTGGGATCAGAGGCAAGCGGTGACGTCCTGATGTGGCTGCTGACAAGCGCCCCGAGGGCTTGTAGTCCAGAGCTTGGCACACTAGGAAAAGCTTTTACCTGAATAGGGTCCCCGACTGTCCCCTGAATCACACCCATGTAAAGGAGGCACTCAGACGACATTGTGCCTTCGAGGTCTGTCCGATGCCTCATTCATGTGAATCACGAATGTGTAAATTAAGCAACTTCCAGCCCCTGGTCATGTGGTACAACTATGCTAGTGGAAGGGAAGATGAAAACATTCATTGAAGCCAGGCGGGCTCTGCCAGGCTGTTTGACCCGTGGCTGCATCTGGGAGATTATGGGTCATTTCATCTAAAACATCTGCATTAATTGTATAAATGAAACATCCTGAGCCCAGTCTGAGCTGAAGTCAATGCTTACAATACGCAGAAAGCAGGAATCCAGGAGCCAGGCAAAGGAGAAGCATCCCACTCTGTCTGCATCTCACTGGGCTCGCCCAAACAAACAACCTCGTGTTCCTTCTTTTAAGTTATAAGCGGAACATTCTTTAGGATTCAGGCGTTTTCAGTCCAGAAACTTGGCGAGTTGTGCGCTGTGATAATTAAGATAATTACCCAAAGTCCTACTGCTAATAAATGAAAAAAGTCAGGCAGTCCTGAGACTTTCACAACGGTGTCTTAAGAAAGAGAGGCAACTGCCTTGTTCTCCTTCTGTGTTACCCCAAGGCCCTCGGGGAAATCAAGTGAATGTCTGGGAAGACATGGGACTGATCGTGACTTGTTCCTAAGAAGCAGAATAAAAGCTCATTAAATAAAGGGATGATGGGGACAGGAGATGCAACGGTCATACAAGGTGAATGAGGGACAGCAGAGACGCAACGCACCTGCGGTCTGAGGGTCTACCAGATATTCAGAACCTCAACTATGGTTCCCAGGTCCCCTGTGTGTGGTGTCTAGAAGTACAAAAGCCACTAGGATGGGTAGGCATGGGGGTACTGCTATCTGCCCCGGTGAAGGGCATTAAGAGTGATAGCCGTCAAGATAATGGAGAAAGACACGATTTAAGAAAGAGCTCTTCAGATTTGTGTGAGGCACTTGTTATTCGCACAAGAAAATTCACACTTTGACCAGCTGTTTGTCGAGGACTGCCCCTGGGCCTGAGGAAACAGATTCATTTTGATCCATCTGGGCCAAGTCAAATGAGAGGTAGTGTGGCGCAGTGGACAGAGCACCTGCCTTGGAATCAGGAGATCATTCAGGTACTGGCTTTGGCACACCCTAGCTACATAGCTCCGAGCAAGCCCCTGGATCTCTGTAAGCCACAGTCCCCTCATCTATATAACAGGGGCAAGCTCATGGTCACAACTGATCCTAAAGGCCTGTGGTGGCTGCCACGGATGGAGTGCCCCTCTCTGACAATGAAGATGAGCTGGGAGAAGGTAACATTATAGGTCCTCGTTTGTACATTTATTTACTGCCTGGCCTTGCCAAGCTGCATATCTATAGGATGTGGATGTTAAGAAAATGGAAAACCCAACAGCTCATAAGCCTGCAAAGTGGATTATTCCAACCTCCCTCCACTCTTGGGGATGGACCGACAAATGTGGTTCGTTCAGTTATTGACTTTCTTCTCCAAATTCTCTCTCCACTCGAGGGGCCCTGCAGCCTCCCAAGCACAGATGCCTCAGCATCTACTTTCCCTCAGACCCAGCTCCTGGAGGAGGAGGACCACAGGGTTCAAGGAGAGAACCCTGCCTCTCTTTTGCCCCGTCAATAAAACGCCCAATATGCCCCAGGAGCGTGAACTAAGCTGGTTAAAACAAGAGCCATTGACTTCGGGGTGCATTTGCATCCCTCCACATTCCTGATCTGTAGCTTTCCCAGTTCCTTGGTGACGAAGGCTGAACGCTTTCCAGGCCACTAAAATGCGATCAGAAGATCCTCCAGAGCCTCAGGCGGCCCAGTAATAGATGGAGGCTCATTTTTGGAATGGATACAAAGCAATTTCAAGTTAATAAAAAAGTGTTGGATTTATCTTTCTGGCCTGTTTCCAGACACGTGTGGGTGATAAAGTCTGGAAATGGCTTCCTCTCCTCACACAGTTTCATCTTTAAGAGTACAGGTGGAGTTGGGCTGGCTCCGGAGCCCATCTGAATGACAGAAAACCAAATCTTCTCCACGCAGCGGCTTGCTGAGTTAGGCTTAGAGGTGCGTTGCTGCTGTACAGAGGAAGGCTAAGGGGAAGGCTGTCTGAGCTCTATCAGCAGGTACCTGGTACTGAATAGTCTGCCCTAGAATAGGAGAGAAATGGCAAATTCATCAATTCAGGATAAGGGAAATGTGTTCTCCGTGACTGAAAAAGAAGGTGGGCTGGTTGCATAGAAGAACCAAAGGCTTAACTGGTGGAGAGCTGGCGGGCTCCACGTGTGTCCTAGGGATATTTAGAGAACACGAGGGAGCTCCTGGACTGAGGGATGGATCTCTTGGGGTCAGCTTCTGGGACCACACAGATGGAAGTTGTCCCGGATGGGCTGGCATGGACAGGTTGAGACCTGCTTCACTGAATACCCATGGATCACAGACTTGTTGGAGCATTAAAATTAAGTTTAACATACTCGTGAAAGTTACTGACCTGACTCGTTTATCGGTTTTAATTTACATGATACGTTCAGAGGCATGGGCAAAGCTCGACTTACGTGCTCATCTCACCTGCAAAGTACATCTGAAAAGAAAAAATAAAACCCAACAGATTTCATGTTCTCTTCCATTTAGAACTGCCTGGGAAGCCTGTGAATGACAGTTGTGGTGGCCCACTGTTAAAGACATCCTCTAAAGGCTTGAGGAAAGCAGTGTAATTATGGACCATTGACCTCAGCCACAACGTTTGAGGACCCATCTTCTGCACTGAGAAAGCCTGTTATGCCCGCCCCAAACAATGACAGGACCACCAGCTGATAACACCAGATGCTTCTCAAGCCTAGGACCAAATTTGGAAAATGCAAGTCAGCACAGGAAGCTCTTTCACCTAGCATCTATCCCCACCTCCTTTCTTTTGCCCATGGGGGGATTTGCCAATGATGTTCCCCCCTTTCTCCTCTTCCAATATTCACAGCTCAGTCCAGCCCCAGAGGCAATCTCTTTTTCAGTGATACAAACACGGCCCTCTTTCCTGTCTTCTTTACCCTTCTTTCTTCACCCCTTCCCACATTTATCTTGGGCAGGCCTCCTCTCTCATCCCTTCTCTCTCCATCTTGTTCCACTTGAGCGCTGAAGAACCCAGGTGTTACCTGCAGCACCAGCATCACGCTGGGGATTCACTGCACATTCTGAAGTGAACCTGGACACAAAAACCACCTGGTGGCCTTGGCTGGGAGGGCCTTGAAAATCCTTAGAATTCCTCTCCAGAATGTCCACAGATTTCCCTCTTCCTCTAAGTAAGCCTGTTTCCTCTCTAGCCCCTGCACTCAGAACCCTTATCAATCATTTCTTGTTCAATTGTGCTTTTTTCTACTCATTTGATTACAAGCATCAAAACTGTGCTGTTTTCCACTACATAAAACAAAATCACACGTGTATTTTGGCTACATTTTATGTTCTAGGGACTCCTGTAGAATTGCTCAGAAATGAAATCACGATTTATGACATTGTTTCCACAGAAGAACACATTTCCAGTTCTAAGAAGCTGAATCAAAAATGAGCTTTTGGAATACAATTGGCTTGAAAATTGAGCAATGCCTACACTCCTTCTTGGCCTTGATTGTTTAAAAATAAAATAATAACAATATCATTTGATTTTACATCATGTAGATTTCTCACCCTTCCCAGAGAGTCATCCCTTACAAAAAGAAGAAAAAAGAATGAAAGAAAGGCAGCTCAGTAAAACTAACCTACATTGAAAAAGTCTGGCATTGTATACACCATTTCACACCCGTAGGCCCCCCCCCCCCCCACCTCTGCAATGCCGTATTTGCACAAAGCTCTGTTCCGAATGCTTCCTTTGCCAGTTTCTTGATGATGACTACTGTGAGGTTCTCGGCACTTTTCTGGCCACTACAGTCCAGCAGGACGTTAATCCTATGCCTGGGGGAAGAATTCTGCCTGAGGACGATGGTTTGTAGGAGACTGAGCTGTTTGCCCCCAGGGACAGAAGACTGCCGCACTTTGGGCACATCCACCCTGTAGTTCCAAGCCCACAAGAAGAGTCAGAAGCAGGGTCACCCCGCAACTCCCCCAAGGAACAAGCTCAGTGAGTCACAGGCAGCTGCAGAGCCAAGGTCCCCTCTGGGCAGCAGGACCTATGCGCCCAAAGACAGAAGCAGGAGACTTGGAATCTCCAGCTGGCCCAGCCAGAGCCATAGCAGGAGCTTTTACACCTCTGGGGCCAAACCCCGCGGGGGAGGGGGAGGTGTAAAAATCCACGGGGGGGGGGCAGACACTGTGCTGGGAAAGACAGGGAGATCTCTGGAGACAGTTCCGGGCGGTTTTGGGGTGAGGAAGGAGGGAAGGCAGGGGAGGCGCTCTCTCCCACTTGCTGGCTTCCTCTTTCTTATTCTCGCTACCAGCCACACAGCGCGCACGTTCGTGGTCGGCTGAAGGACCTTTTAAATTCGGTACCTTAATGCAGACCTCCCGCTGCCCCTCCCTGGTTGCAGCTCTGCTTCCAGCAGAGGATGTTAAAACCATCCCCTAATGTATAAGCATGCCTGTCTAATCTTCCCTATAAACCGCGTGGTCAGGGAGGGTACACCGGAGACTCGGCACCAATCAATGCCTCTCCTGTAATTAATGCTAATGGGAAATCTCCTCGCGCTAAGAAGGAATTAGGCGAACTATCCATGCCATTCAGTTGAGCCGAAGGTCTTGATAGTAGAAACTGGCTCCACGAATGAGTCCATGGAACGTGACCTCCATCAACATGGGACACATGTCTTCATCCTAGTGCAGTGGCGTCCAGACGGAGCGTGCTCGGAGCTGCCCCTCTCAGGGCACCAGGGATTATGAATCGAGCTTCCGAAGTGAAGGAGCTAACATGAGTCCTGAAAGGAACTCATTAAATAATGCTGGGTTTAATGAGCAGAGCAGTAAATAAACTCTGGGCTTCTTTTCCCCACTAGAGCATATAACAGCCATCTTCTGTTTTCTTTCCTCAAGTCTGTCAGATTCCAAGAGGATACGCTGATGAGTTCTGGCTGTCTGGGGATCACTCTTAGCCATCCTCATTTTCCTTGGTCTTTAGAAGAAACAATGAGAACACTTGGTGGAGACCTGTTCTGAAATCGGCCTCACTCCCATTTAGGCATGTGGCAGGTCACATGTCCAAATGAGCCAAGTTCAGCATCAGAAACAAACATTTCTTCTGCCCAAAGGAACTCTAAATGCATATTGGCTGTACGGCCATCCCTACTTCGAAGCCATGGGTTGCTGGGGTGCCTTAGGTCCTCACTGGATAAGGGTGGTGAGAAGGTAGGCTCCCCTTAGCTCCTACTGGAGTGGGAGTCCCTGTAGCCTAAGGCCCAGATCTTTTGTCCCACACCTGGGTGCCCCAAGCCCCATCTTCTGTGCAATGGTGTGGCTCTTCTGTAGGGCTCATGTTTCTTTCATGGAATTATTTATCTGGAGCATTTTTCCTGTACTAAAAGCCAGACCTTGCCACATCTTCCCTTCTGGGTGCTCTGGGATTGTCCATGAGCCGCTAACCTGCTGCAAGAAGATTCTAAATCCAACTAGCATAGGAAATGCCTTTCTCACAAGTGGCTGAACTGAGACTTCCCTGGTGTCCTCTGACTCCCCGAATCCCAGGATCCCCGACTTTGGAGGGCTCTTGTCAAAACTCTCCCTGCTCACGGCTCCCCTGTACCGCACTCCTGACAAGTGGTCATCCTGCCTCTGCCAGAAGGCCTCTCATGAGGGGGTCTGCCAGCTCCTGAGGCAGCCCTCATGGAGCTCAGTCAGGTGCTTGCCTCTTTCTCCATTAGCCTAACCCACGTGCGACCACAGGGGATGATGTGATTATAGTGCCCGCCAATGACGGGGGCTGATTGACTGATGGATAATAGGAAGACTCACTACCCCTTGGGGTGGAATACCAGGCAAAGGGCAGGAGAGAGGATTTGGGCAGTCCTACTCCACCTGTCCAGGGGGCCATATCCTTCCCATCCCCTGGGCATCCCTGAAGGGATTGCTGTGCCTGAGGGCAGAGCCCTGGACACAGTCACCTCCCTTAGGAATGTGGAGAGAGCTCTCCAACCTCTGACCTGTCAGAGAAGCTTGCCCTGGGCTACTCATGCATTTACACTCTTCCCTGCAGCAGCAGCATCTCAGTCCTAGTGTTATACCCACTTGTGGACATGAGGACCAACATTAACATGAAGTCATGAGTACAGGCCCAGCAGCCCAGTGCAGTGCCTCAGAGCCAGGAGCTGACCTCAGACTTCTAGTCTTGCCTCTGATACATGTTGGCTTTGTGATCCAGGGTAAGTCACTTACACACTCCATTTTAAGGCAGTTCCCTAAGGCTCTGAGGTATAGAGCAGGTGAAGGTCTGCTATTGGTAGAGGGAGCTTCCTCAATGGGCATTCCCAACATCAACGAAATCTTAGAGTATGTTATTTTCTTAAAGGACTGTATAAAGCTCACTAGAATCTGGGTTACCGTGGCTGTTGCAGCGGGACGTCTCCACGAGCCGGCCGTTTTGATCATAGCACGCCATGGCCTGGTACCGGTAGCCCTGTCCGCACTCCTTGATGTCCCCTTGCACCTTCATACCCAGGAGCACCTCCACTTTGCCTTCAGGTAAGATGCAGTCTGACCAGTTGCCCACAGCCTGGGCATTGTACTTGTCACAAGGGCAGAAATGGGTGTCAATCAGAGGGTAGAGCTGAGAATTTCTGCACTTGTCTTTCTTCTTACTTTTTCCTGCAGAAGAGAAGTTACAAGCATGTAAGTTGAGCATCGTCACTCGCAGGGCTGCCCATGCAGCAGGTGACAAGTAAGCTTCTGCTGCTCTGGAATGACACTTGACTGGAAGGCAACCATTGGTAGCCGGCCAGCTGCTTTCCCAAGGCGTCCTCTGCTCCCTTTTGGCCCTGATTTCCTTCTGAGCCATAGCTATAAATAGGTGCCTTCTCCCATCCCCAATCCTTCCTGTACTAGCTTTTGCCCATATTGTGTCCAGTGTCTCACTGCCAGCTCACAAAGCCCTCGTTGCACAAAGGACAAACTCTGTTGTGGTGATGCCAGCCTCATGCTGATGATGGAGACCCTTAAATCTTGCCCTCTGCCCCCATGGCTTCCACTCACTGAAAGACCAGCAGTGTGCTGCTCTGGGTGCTTCTCTTGCTTAAGGTGGTGAGGGGGTTGGCTGCTGAGCGCACTAGCTTGTGTTTACACACAGCTGTGATCCAGGCTGTGAGGGCTGGGATTTCCTACTTCCTTTTAGATCCTGTAGTGCCCCCTCCCTTCCTGAACACTAATTAGCTGGCTGTGTTTTCTCACTGGGTCCCAACTTTGGCCAGGACATTGTCTTACATTCAAGAGATTTGTTTAAGAATAGAGGAGAAACACTAGATGCTGTAACAGTCTGGGGAGGATTCCATCTATTTTCCCTCAAAGTAGACAAAATAAAATAAAAACTCCCCAGAAGTGTAAAATAATTCAACCTGATAAGTTCTAGTACTAGCCTCCATTAGCTGTGAGATATAGGGGTAAGTATATGCAGAGCCTCCAATAAGGCAATGTGGCACATTGGCAAGACTGCTGGATTTCAAGTCAGAGGGCCTGGGTTCAAATTCTGCATCTGTCATTTGCTATGTCTATGACCTTTGGAAAGGCACCTCCTTCTCAGGGCACCAGGATCCTCATCTCTAAATTAGAAGGCTGGACTAGAACTTTTTGGGGGCCCCTCCAGCCCCAGGTCTCAAATCCTATAATATTGCTTTATTGGCCATTGTAATGAAACCAGCCATCCCAAACCTTATGGCAACAAGGTCCTTTTTTAGGTGACCCGGTGCTGGGGTGGCTTCTTGTTAATTCATCCAGTCACATGATTAGGAACGCTGAGCTAGTTTCTTCACCATGGGGAGGCAGGGAAAATCAAAGATGGAGGCAGGACTAGTTGTGGGTGAGGGATACGGGATGCTAGAAAGGTCAGGACACCCACATTGAAATCCCTGCTCTAGCTTTGGATTTGTGTTCTAGCTCGGTAAGGATTCCACACACTGAGTAGATTCACAGACATACTCTCCTCTTACTACCTTATTTTCCACCTAAAAAATCATCTGCCACACGTTATGTAGGAAATCAGATTGAGCTCTATTTTTTTTTTTTAACAACTCACATGGTAGTAGCACATCGTAGTGCCTTTCAGGGCTGTTGACCTCCATGAAAACAGAGGTCCAGGTAAATTGCTGAAAGAACTCCTAGAAGCCAGGACAATCATATACACTCAGTCACACTTCAAGGGTTCAGCAAGAACTCTGCATCTGGCTTTCTCTATCTCCCTTGGGTTTTCCAACCTTGAAAGTGAATTTGAGTTTCCTGGCAATTCTTACCAACAATTGAACGCTTCCTGGTCCTGACTGCACCACAATCTCCATTGCACGAAGAAAACTTGGACCAGCTGGTGAACTGACAGTCATCTAAGCATGGGATCTGGCAGGCTTGAGTTAGTGCTGGTAAGGGGCCTGCGTACTGAAGGCACTCACTGACGTCAGCTTGTCCTCCATCTTGCTTGCGACAAGTGATGGCTAGAAAGGAAGAAGAAAAAAAGAGGATGTAGCTCATAACCAAAAGGAAATTTTGCAAAGAGTCTGTAATTACCTGGGAATAGCCACATATGCTTAGGAAGGTTGGCATTTTGGACTCCTGATTTACAAAGGAAACCTAGAAGGATCTAAAGATCGTGAAGAATCGCGTTTTCATTTTCGAATCACTGGCCATTATGATCTAACTGATAATTCCTTTAATGACAGAAAATATTCCATGGCTTCCAACATGACAAGAGTGCATGGCCCTCTGCTATAAACAGCTCAATACTGGACGCTATCCCACTAATTGTATTCCTGTCACATCTTCCTTCTTCACATGTGTATGAAAGCACCCTAAGGAACCAACTTGTGTTGTCATGGAGATCTGACAGGGCTTTGAGACCCCTTCCACTCTCAACAAAGTGTGTAAGTAGAGATGCACTAAGTGCCATCAATAATTAGAGTTGCATACTCACCATTGGCCTCAATGAACTCAGCATGCACATTGATCTAAGACCCAGGAAACAGCTGACTCAAGTGGACATTATATTGGCAATTGGATGCTCTCATGTTGGGCTTCCTGCTTTGACATTTCATGAGAGACATCGGAAATCTCAAGCCTGTCCCAAAGAGGATGACCAGGATGGGGAAGGGCTTTTAGTCTATGTCAGGTAAGTGTTGGATGGAAGAAGTGTTCATTTGGCTGGGAAGGGAGAAGCAGACACAGGAAAGCTATCTTCGGTCATTGAAAGGACTGCAGAAGATGGATCTGACTTGTCTTGCTTGGCCCCAGAGGGCAGAACCAGGCACATGGAGGGGTATTTTCAAAGAGCCCCATTTAGGCTCCATAATGGGACAACTTTCTAACAAGGACGGTCATCCCAGAGTGGAAGGGGCTCCCTCAGGAAAGAGTGAGGCTTCCTTATTACCAGAAATCTTTCAATAAAATTTGGATGAGCCCTAGTTTCCAGAAGGCATTGTAGGGGGATTGTGATTCAGGGGTAGGCTAGACTTGATGGTCCTTTCAAACCATGAGATTCCATGTCCTTTAAAGAAAAGAAAGCCTACAACAGACTATTAGCGCTACCAACATTTTACCAATTCAACTGAATTCACCCCACATTTATCAAGTGTGTTCTAAGGACAAGGTTCTCTTCTAGGTGCTGGCAGTACAAAGATGAAATCAAACCCATCCCTCAACTCCTGGAGCTGCCACTCTACTGGGGGAGGGGAATACAACACATATATAGGAAAGTAATCACAAAGTACATATTAAATAATGCAAAGCAATTTAAACAGAAGAGAAAGCTAGTAATTGGGGCAAGCAAGAAAAGCCCTTGGTGAAAGCTGTCAACCAAACTATGCTTTAAAGGCATCTGGGAGTTTTAAAAGGCAGAGGCCAGGAGGCAGGGAATTCCAGATAGAGAGGATGACCCAGGCAAAGGCAAGGAAGTGGAAGAGAGAATGTTACGTATGAGGGCAAGCTCATGAGCCAGTGCCTGGCACAGAGAGGGCAAGGAGGGGGACAGAGGGGATAAGACTGAAAAGCTGGCTCTAGGCCAGGACAGTAGAGAGCTTTAAACAACAGCATGAAAAACTTGTGTTTTTTACCAGAAAAAAAATGAGCCGGTGAGGGTTTTTGAGCGTAAACTTGACATGGTCAGATCTGTGTTTTACAAATATCAAGTTGGCGGTTTGATGCAGGATGGATTGGAGACTGTGGCCAGTATGATCAGCTAGGAAACTCTGATGAGAGTCTGGGCAAGGGGTGACCAGAGCATGAGCTAGGGCATTGGCCATGTGAGTGGAGAAGAGGGGACATGATAAGAAGGGAGAGATGATATAGAGGTAAAATTGATAAGACCTGGCAGCTGCTTAGATATGGGAGGGTGAGGGAGAGGAGAGATTCAAGGATGCCTCTTCAGTGATCAACCAGAGTAACTGGTTGTGGTTAGGGGTCAGTGAATAGATGAATCTGCCTTATGTTCTATAGTGTCAGAAATAAATCTTCTCTCAGCTCATGCCCATTGGCCCTGATGCCAGGCAGAAGGCTGGTAAGGAAACAAAACCAATTACATTATGTGGTTCTATATAGCTTAGCAAAATCTCTTTCCTGTTTTCTTTATCCCTTTTCTTCATAAATAAATTTATAGGCTCCAAAGTCTGTCAGAAGCTTAAAGGGGGGGGTGCATTTACAATGCTTCCACGACAAAAGTTCCCGTGGGAAGATACGTTGTATTTTCCTGCAGATGCATTCCTTTTATTGAGTCTAATCTGAGATGGTTTGGTATGGAAATATAAGGAGGACTTTGTCTCCCACAAGCCTGTGTATAGTGCAGTTCACAATGGTGCTAACATTGGTAGATGATAGATTGCAATTGTTGTTGTTCAGTTGTCTCTGACTCTGTGTGACCCCATTGGGGGTTTTCTAGGGAAAGACTAGAAGAGTGGTTTACCATTTCCTTCTCCAGCTTTCCTTCTACAGTTCATTTTACAGATGACAAAACTGAGACAAACAGGGTGAAGTGACTTGCCCAGGGTCACACAGCTAGTGAGTGTCTGAGGCCAGATATGAACTCAGGAAGATGAGTCTTTCTGATTCCAGGCCTGTCACTTTATCCACTGTGCCAATGACCAAGTGGTAATATATACAGGGTGCTTAGTGAGAAATTGGGCACAGTCTCAAAAGGGAGAGAACATGGGAAAGAATTGTGGAGAAATATTCCAGAGGCTGAAAAAAACATCTTGAGATTTGGGTTCCTGAGAAGCAGTGCTCTGTCCCTCATCACAAGAAACTCAGGGCACCCAAATGCTACTGTTGTGGATGCTGTCACAGTACCCATCTCGCCAGTCTGCTGTAACAACTGACTGAGGGCAGAGAGGAAGGACTCCTACATCTATTTTGTTCTCCCGTTCCTCTAGCTCATGATGCCAGGTGACATATCCCTTGGAAATACGGGAAGAGTAGTTTGAGAAGACAGATCTGGTGCTTGATTTCTGTCAAGAACTGTTTAATAACCCAGCATTTCATTTTAAATAAATGCTTTTCTTCATTGCTAGGATGTTTTATGATTATTCATGGTGGGCCTGTCTGGGGGGCTTCAGGTAGGAAAGACAGGGTCTTGTGCACAATAGAATACAGATCCAAGTTAGCGCTAGATGACACCAGGTAACCCTTACAAGTGCTGAAGAATAACTTAATGGCCCCAAGTTACCCCAAGAATCAGCAGCTCTTGCTTATACAATGACCATAAAAAGGCCATGAGAAGATTGGTCATGCAGCTCAAATGACTTGGGTTCTTACTGGGAGGAAACCTGACTTTTCAAATGCAGGAAAAGGGTAAGAAATTAACTTCCTCCTGTTAGGGTAAGAACAAATCAGTGTGTGGAAAGAAAGCCATCTGGCCTCCTGACTTTATGAAACTTGGAGCATGTTTCCCAAACTAAAAAACAAGGGAGTTTCAACCGAACAATTCTTGGAGAAACAATGTAGGCAGCTCAGAAGCTTTTGTATCAGAGAGTACATCTTTAATGGGCAGCTATATTTACAACTGGAATTTGTGCACTGTGTGAAGTATGTCTGGATCACATGACCTGCTTTTCCTCTCATATTTTCAGATTGAGTGAGCCATGTGAGAAAAGGAAGCCAAGTTCATGGTCCCTTCCAGATATTGTCTGATAGAGGGCAACTGAGATAGGGAAGAACCTTGAATTCATGAGCTGTGAGGATTGGGTCAAGTTATCAGAGACATTTAGATCATAGAAGAGAAGACTGCAGAGTGACATGAAATCTATCTTCAAGTTGGTAAAGAGTTGTCACGTGGAAAAGGGCTTGGATGGGTTCTACTTGGTTCCAGAGGTCAGCATGAGCAGCAGAGTCTAACTGAGGTTGGATGCCAGGAGAAGCTTCCTCAGCATCAAAGCTGCAACCAGCTCCTTCAGGAAGGTGTGGTTTCTCCTTCCCTGGAAGCCCCTAAACAAAGGCTGGATGGCCACTTGTTGGGTATATTAGAGTGGAGATTCCTTTCAGATATAGATGGTCATTGAGGTCTCTTGCAACTTTGAAATCCTGGCATTCCATTAATTTCTTGATCTTTCTCTGAGTAGCTGATAATGCCATAGGAGACAACATCCAACTGGCAGAAAAGAATGTTGCTCTTTTCCAGTTTCCAAAGACCATTTCTGTCAGATATAATGGAGCAGCTCAAACCAAAAAGTCGATGATGGGTCCTCAAAATGTGAACAGAGCTTTGAAGTTGGATGCTACCAAAATGCTACATGGGTTACCCACTGTAGTCCATGATGGGGAAATTCTTATGGCTTAATAGAATAATCTCTTGGGGTGCCAAGAAACAAGAGTAGCCAGAACCCCCTAGAGGATGGTAGCATCCATAAAGACCATTTGGGCCCCATGGCTTGTAGGCATTTCACCTGTTTCTAGCCTAGATCACTGATAGCCTATTCATTCCATAATTGTAGGTTATGGCACCCAGGGATGATGATTAAAGAGAATGAAAAAGTCATGTGTGGCAAGCGTGGTAGTCTGAAAACCTCTGGGCATAATCTTTGTTGTGATAAGATATCTCTGCACTTCTCACCACCCTGCCCCCTCTTGACTCCTGTCAGTCCTGGGCTTTCCCCTTTTAGGAAAGCTTTTATAGACTAATACTAGCTAACACTTATGTAGCACTTTAAAGTTTGTAAAAATCTCATTTTAGCCTTACAACAACCTTGGGAAGTAGGTGCTGATATTACCCCCATTTTATAGATAAGGAAACTGAGGCAGGGAGAGGGTAACCTGCTTAGTGTCACACAGATATCAAGTATTTGAGGCCATATCTGAACTCAGGTTTTCCTTACTTCAAGTCCAGTGCACTATCTGTTATATCACCTAACTGCCTTGTACCCGGAACTTTCCAAGCTAGAAGCTTTTAGTTACCTGTCTAATTGGTGTCTCCCTACCTGGGACATCGGAAATGGGAAACCAATTAGATGCCCATGTCTGGGCAAGACTCTGTTCCCTTCTCTTCCAACCCATGGTCTCCTTCCATATCCCTGAGCAGCCCTGCTGGGTGGAAAACATCAGGTGTTCCTGTACCAAATGGAGAAAAGCAATGTGACCTTGGCATGGAGCCAGGACTAGACTAGGACAATTGCCTCTTACTTCTCCATCACTCCCCTCCTCCCTCTGACGTGGACCGATCACCAAAGCCAGACCCGGTTTCCTTTGATTGCTGAGTCTGCCCTTTGGAAATCAGCTGTATCCTTTCTCCTTGTTGGCTGTAACCTAGATTAAGTCTTGCCCCTCTGGCCCCTGTTTCCTTCTCTGTGAACAACATTTCCAGAACTGCTACTTTATACAGCAAACCTTCTGTTCCTTCACTGAGGAGTGGAGAGGAGGGACAGAAATAAAGAGAAGGCCCAGGGCCCCAGGAGAGAGTTCACAGTATCCCTAGGGCGTGGGCTGTTTCATTGTAGTCAGATGCCATGCCAATGGACATATGGGCCTGTCATTATAAACCAACAGAGTAGAAACTCAGGATACACATACTGAGGTGATGTTAATTAAATCAGTGGGGAGAGTCAGGAGGGCCCAATCATTTTAATCAGGGGCCTCATCAATGGACAGAGCATGAGACTTTAGGACATTGATCTGAATGCTGACTCTTACCTTTATACCCTGTGTCACTCAGGCAAGTCACCCCCTCTTTTGAGGGCTTAGTTTGCTCATTGAT
This sequence comes from Vombatus ursinus, assembly GCF_900497805.2. Lineage (NCBI taxonomy): Eukaryota > Metazoa > Chordata > Mammalia > Diprotodontia > Vombatidae > Vombatus > Vombatus ursinus. The sequence goes on along the minus strand of NW_020954577.1, from coordinate 19,030,297 downwards.
AAAATGAGGGATCTGGACCTACAAAGTCCTTTCCAGCTTTAATTTAAGATCCTACAATTCAGTGTTTCCTGGGTGAAGTGAGTTTTGGGAAGACTGTTGAAAAAGAGTGGGGTCATGGACTAGTAAAGAAGAAAGAAGGGGCCATTGCTGGTAAAGGAAAGGGCTTGCAGAGATTTATGTGGTAACCACGGGAAAGATGATTTTGGGAAAAATGGATTAAATTAAGTGCCTATTAGTGAGAATAAAGAATCTTGGAAAATAGTCCCACATATTCAACTATTCACTATTCAAAGTTTTAATTATGAAAAATAAGGCAATAGATTGCAGCCCAGTGAAATATGCAGTGTGAATTTGAATAATGTGAAATATTCAAGAATGCACATTTAAGAAGTCAAGTGCAGAAAATGCTCAATCCGTGCCCAAGGCAACAAAAGCCGCTGCATATCGCTAACCGAGAAGATCTCCTGCTCAGCGGGAGGAGAACGGGGCTCATCCCAGATAAGAGCACTGGAGTCGCTGATCAGGTCCTGGAAGCAACGTTTAACTGAACAAGAGATAAGATGAATGATTTGCTCAGAGGCTCACAAGGGAAACCACGAGTGAGAAGGAATTAATGGAAACTAAAAAGCCAAAGGAGATTGATTTGAGTGAGTTAGTTATTAAGAGACCTAATTGAGATAGTAAATAAGACCTGGGTGATAAATAAGGCGAGAGGCACCCAGCTGTTGATTTCACCTGGCTGTGAAACCTAGATGGGGAGCATGGTTTGCAACAAGGGCATGAAACTCGGCTCCTCATTCCTCTGTGTGACTGACACCTGGGTGGAAGGAAAGGGCATCCCATTTGCTTTTCAGATCTGATTCAAAGTAGTTACCGACAAGGTGCAGTTTCATTGGTATATTCTGGAATAGTGAGAAGGCAGTGCTAAGGGACTACTGGGGAAGAGGAACATTGGGAGTCAGGCATAAAAGTATCCTAGGAACCTTCATTGGGGCAGGTATCATAGTCAAAATGACCAAGTTTGCTCAGTCCCTTTTGGCTCTTATGTTAACCAAACTCACAGCCATATGCAATAGATATAAAAGAGCCCCTGAGGTCGACATGATTATTTCTGATCATATTCCCTCTCACCAATCCAAAGTCTCACCAGGCATTCCTGATACTTAGAATGGGACAAGAAAATTCCTTTCAACTCTTTTGTTTTGTCCCCAGCAGCCAATAGTAGGACCTTTGAAACTTCCCTAAACCTCAAGGAAGAAATTAACAACATGGGGTGGGAAGAGGGGAGAATTATTCCCTCTTTACATTACTTTTGTTAAAATTCCAGAGAATCTGGGCCAAAATAATGTTTCTGTGGGAAATCCAGAATCAGAGAAACTCAGAGTTGGAGGAGAATATGCATATTTGATCACAAATCCATCAATAAGGTCCTGGGCTACTGGTCACTCAGCCTCCACTGAAAGCTCTCCAATAGGAGGATTCTACTAACTTCCAAGATAGCCTGTTCCGCTTTTGAGTAACCTTAAATCTTAGGAAGCTTTTCTTTGGTGTAAATCTAAATCTGTCTCAGCAATTTCTGCACTTTGCCTCTTGTTCTGACCTCTGAGACCGGTAGAACAAATCTACTCCATTTCTTCCACATGTCATCTCAGCTAACATTCTTTTTTTTCCAGGCTAGTCATACTAGTTTCCCTTACTGATCTTCCTTAAATACGACCTCCAGGTCTCTCCAGAGATTCTGGTTGCTCTTTTTGTTTCAGCTTGTCAATGGCTTTTTTTTCTTTTTCTAAAACTAGTGCTGAGGACTACAGACAGAACTCTAGGTGACGTCTGACCAGGGTAGAGAACAGGATACATTTCAACTTCCTCTATAGCTCCCTTCAGAATGAAGCACAACAGACAATGTAGCCTTGGATTGTTTGGCTTCCAGGTAACTCTGCTTGAATTTCACTGAAAGATCAACATCTTCTTCAAACAAGCTCCTTCTGATCCCTGTATCTACTACCCTGTACTTAGGAAGTTGATTTTGTTCTTAACCAAAGACTTCAAATTTATCCCAACTAGGCCTATCATCTTGATGACTTAACAAACTTGTTGGAGATCCTGGCTATCATCCCACATCCATTGAGCCTAGATAGTAACTCTAGAGAATGTGGGGTGGAGAATAGACTTGGAAGGTGGAGATTAAAGCCAAATCACCTAAGTCTGGTTCTTCCTATGCTTTTTTCTTTTCTTTTTTTCTCTAGGTCCTGTTGAGGTGAGGAAACTTGCTCTGGATGGCCCCATTCTCCCTCTTTTGGGAAGGAGAGCAGAAGTATCTTTGATCTATTCTATCTTTCACCTTTCCGGTGAATGAGGCAACAGAAGGATTCTTTAAATATCTTTTTCTGGCAGGCAATGGAGCCATGAGCATGGATAAGTTGAGTCATCTACTTCTCTCCTCTCTTCCTGGTAGAAGTTGGGGACTTAAAATAGACTTGTTTCAAGGTAGACCCAATGGGACCCAGAATAGGTAACACCATCTTCCTTTCAGAAAGTGATGTGCCTCCTGTCTTTATGGTTATTGTTAAGGGCTCTATTATCATTGTAGAGGGGTTATTTGGATAGATTTCCAGGTTTGTGGTGAGTTAGGAATTACTCTGGTAGTCTATGTTTGGTGTCCCCAGAAAATCTCCCTGTCTCTCCATTTCTGTCTCTTACAGAACTCTGGATTTATTTAGAGGAACCAGTCTATCAGGACTTCTTTTGTTCTTTGCCTTAATAGGGCCATTGGGGGATCTCTTGATGTCCTTTAACAGACTGATGGTATTGTAGTCTTGTCCACAGTCTCTGGTGGAGCAGACTGTGTGGAGTTTGTCAAATACTCTCTGCTTTTCCGGATTTTTCCAGAAATAACATGGGGATGTCTCTCTGAAAGTCCATGTATTCTAATGCTCACACCAGATAATTGGTGGAGAAAATCAGGCATTCTTGTTATCACCTTCCAACAGTGTTATCATTGAGCCCACCTGTCTCCAGTTTGTCCCAAGGAGAGAATGAGAGGGGCTTTGTTAGGGGCTTTATGGAAATCTAGTTAAATGATATATACAGCATCATTGTGACCTACCCACCCATCTAATAACTACACCACTTAGGCAGTGAAACTCTTCTTTCATGATGTGCACTGGAGGAAGTCATGCTAGTTTTCTGTTCTAGGTGGTTTTCTCTTCTAGATGCCTGCTAATAATCTTTATAATTTTGAAGGATTTCAAAGTAATTAAATTCAAGCTCATTGGATAAATGTGTACAAATTCCATTCTCTTCCATTAAGAACCAGGATAATGTTTGCCTTTTTCTAGTCTTTGTGATCATTTCTTGCTTCTGATTCAGCTGTAAAGACTTCCAGTCTTTCAATGTCCCAGGATGAAGTTTGCATTTGGTCAAGAACTCAGCAAGGACAGCCAGGCACTCTCCTGCCAGTTCCTTGCTTACCTTCCATTTCAGCTCTCTGTTAACCACTTTTTTTGTTCTGTCCTTCCCAGCCCAAAGATCATTCTCTTAAATCAATATTGATTTAGTGTCCTGCCCCTTGGGAAGACAGCTAAGCTCCCTGAAATGATTTGTAGTCAGTCATTTCAAGTTCCTGTAACTGACATAAGCCTTCAGGGCAGGAGAAACAAAGTCAGAGCAGGGTCTACAATGATGATAAATAGCACACACATATCTCACTGCTACAGGAACACTGAATGCTAGCTTTGTCAGCAGCGACCATCAAGGACAAGTCTGCAATTAACCCCTTCCACAGTGCCCCGATGGCAGAAGTCAGAATGTGATACACAGATGATTTGAAGAGTTGTCCAGATACCTGAAAAATGAAGGATACTGGGAACAAAATGTGATGCTGTGCCCAGTTTTTCATTTAGCATGGCTTGGCTTGACAGTGTCGTTGTGGAAGGACTATCCATCTCATTGGATGCAAGACCCTCTTGATATGGAAGCTGTGCAGAGACCATGTCCTTTCTTGATGGTATCTTCTGCTTCCATCCCTTCACTCTCATTTCCATCATGACCACCTATTCCAGACTGGTATGACCACAAGTCAGAACTTCCTGGTTTCCTTGTCTTCATGCTCTGTGTTATGTAACCTAGATCCACATTCCTGCACTATGACTTTAATTGTACTACTCTCCTGTTCAGTATCTTCAAGGGCTCCCCATCGACTACTGACTCTGGCATTCAAAGGATTTCATGATCTGGCTCCCGCCTACCATTGTTGCCTGGCTTTTGACTACTCCCATTGATTCAGCCAAATCTTTTACTTACCAATTCCAAAAACGCCTTCTGCTTTCCCAATTCTGTACTTTCATTCATCATTTCCTTAACCTCAACTCACTCCCACCAAAATTTATCCAGCCTTCAAAACATTCCAGCCAGATGTGAGTCCCAGCCAAAGGTGACTCCTCCCTCTTCTGAGCGCCTATGCCCTCACTGTCTCCCAGGCATGGAGTCTCCCAGAAATGGCTCACTGTTGACAGAAGTGGTTAGACTCTCTTCAGGGATTATAAGCTCCCTGAGGGCTGATGCAGTCCTACATTTCTCTGTATTTTCTACGACACCTGACAAAATTAAATGGAGGGCTGAATAGTTGTGGGGCAGTTTGGGCTTATTCCTGAAGAGCAGGCTTCTCAGCCTGGGAAAGCTTCTCTCTCCCTCATGGTCAGACAGGGCCAGAGCCATTATCTTGCTTTGCAGTATTGATCCAATTTATTTCGACAAACTTATTTAGCATTGACTCTACACAGAGCTCTATATGAGGTGAAGGTGGAAATGCAACATTTAGATGCAGTTCTTACATTTACATAGCACATACAAATAAATACAGTTTAAAATAAATCCTGTATGAGTCAGTGAAGGGCAAATAAAGGACTCTGTGAAGTCTCATGGGGAAAAGTTCTAACCAAGACCTAGGGTTCTGGCATTTGAGTTGGCCTTTACAGTGCAGGCACAAATACATTTTGCAAAGGGGAGGGAGGGAGGGAGGGAGGGAGGGAGGGAGGGAGAGGGAGAGGGAGGGAAAGGGAGGGGGAGAGAGAGAGAGAGAGAGAGAGAGAGAGAAAGAGAGAGAGAGAGAGAGAGGACATTCTGAATAATAGGGAGAGGTGTGCTATGTCCCTTGTCCTGGCTTCCAGAGGGTTTCCTCCCCATAGTGACCACTGAGTCCATGCCTCAACATTATGTCCTTTGTGCCCCACTCCCACTCACCTTTCACCATTACCCCCCTTTTATTTCCTATAACTGCTTGAAGGGGCAAAGGTTGGGCCACTCCCCCTCCTGGTATATTTACACCTATGGCTGGACTGCTCTTTGAATCATCACTTGCCCCCTCTCCAATAAACATTTTCCAATTATAGCTAAATCAAGATGTGATTTATCACTGTCCACAACAGCTGCTGTCTTAATAGACTTTCATTCTAGAACCTAGAGTTTATACTGCCAAAGAAGTAAATCAAAAATTATTAGAAATAATATATGAGTAAGAGGCTAGCTATTATATTTAGAGAAGACTAAGAAAATATTGAGTAACAATTCTGAGTGTTTTATATTCATAAGTTTCAAAAATTGACCCAACATCCTCTTCAATATCCATTTCAATTTCTAGCTCATCAATTTCTCCCCAGGCCCTTAAACAGCATTAGTTTGGAAAGCACCTTCTTGGGGATCTGAGATACAGAGGGTACTAGAGCTGTTTTCACTGCATCTGTTTCCTTGGTGGACTTTTTGGAAGGTGTTCTTTCCATGTGACTATACTTTTCTCACATTCTCTCCTCGTGGCATGTGGAAGAAAGAAGGTAGAAGGTAGAGGGTAGAAAGTGGAAGGTGGAGAATAGAGACAATTCTCATAAATTTCTTTCAGATTGAAACAGTGAAAAGTTGAAGTTGTGGTGCATGGGAGAGCTAGCCCAGAAGGGACTCCTGAGTTAACTTTCAGGTGAGATGGAGGGGACTGAGAGTTTGAGGAGAGGTGTCAGACTTCTGCCACAAGACCTTCTAACTTCTAATAGACTGGACCTAGGGGGTCCAGAAATGGCTGTCTAGGAGGCCAAAATATGGATGGGAAGAGCCACTGTTCTGTTTGTACAAAGGAAAATGATGTACAAGCGACCATCCTTTCTGGGGTGCAGTGGAACTACCCTTGTGCCGTGATGAGTGATGCCATTCATAACCTTAAGCTATCACTGTCCTACTTGCTCTAAATCTTGAGTGTCTTTAATGCTGATTTTATAACAAGACCCCCAAACAACCCATTTCCCCTAAACTGACTCTTCTAAGCCTGTTAGTTCCTAACAGGTGCTGAAATTCAAAATGTGGAATTCTCCAAATCCTCTACTTCTTCTCTCTCCCTCCAGTCCCACAAAATCCAATTAGTTACCAAGTGCTGTTGAATTTTCTCTTCACCAGATCTCCCCATAGCTGCCTCTTCATTTCCATTTTCACTTCCTGTAGGCCAATCCAGGCCCTCATTAGTTCAGACCTGGATTACTGTGACAGCTTTTTACCTGGCCTCTGGCCCATCCTTATAACCCTCCTTCATATCCCCAGTGAGGCAAAATTCATAATGCCCAGCTTTCATTGTGTCACTGCTCCTAAAATGTCTCCACTAGATTTCATTAGCCCTTCCTTGGTTTGGCTCTCCCCTACCTTCCCTTCCTTCTCTCACGTAACTCTCTGCTCTAGCCAAAGTGGTTCCCTCAACATACCTGCCATGTGTTTCTTCCATCCCTTGGTTGTGACTGCTTTCCCTACCTGCAGTTTCCCTTTCTCTTCCTTTATCCCCATCCAAATACAGTACTACACATTATCAAAAGTCCAGACAAAGGGTCATAATCCCTTTGATACCTTCTCTCATCTTTTCATTTAGGGGTGAGCTCTTCTGTCTCAGGACTCTTCTGGATTGCTTGCTTTTTCTTTTGCTGTATTTAGTTCCCAGCCTGAAGACCAGCCTACCTAAACAGGGAGGGTCTCCTCCCCATATTGGCCACCAGGGCATGAACTTGCCAACCAAAGGATATCTCAAAGATTATCTATCAACACAGGTATGGTTTTCCCGGGCAAAGGGGGAGGGTCACATCAATGACATCATGAAGCAGTAAAATGGAAAATATGGAATTCACTGGAAAAATGTGAGATTTACCATCAGAGCTTGAGTTCAAATCTGGGCTCTTCCACTCTCCTGTAGGTGTGGTGTTGTTAGGTCATTTCGGTTCTGTCCCACTCTTCCTGACCCCATTTGGGGTTTTCTTGGCAAAGATACTGGAGAGATTGGACATTTCCTTCTCCAGCTCCTTTTACAGATGAGGAACTGAGGCAAACAGGATTAAATGACTTTCCTAAGGTCACACAACTAGTAAGTGTCTGAGACTGGTTTTGAACTCATGAAGATGAGTCTTCCTGATTCCATATCCAGGATTCTATCCACTGCTGCCCCTACATATGTGATTAGGTTGGTTCATTGGGAGTTTCCTTTCATTGTTCAGTTGTGTTAGTTGTGCCTGACTCTTTGTGACCCCATTTGGGGTTTTCTTGGCAAAGATACTGGAGTGGTTTGCCGTTTTCTTCTCCAGCTCATTTTACAGATGAAAAACTGAGGCAGATATGGTTAAGTGACTTGCCCAGGGTCATACAGCTAGTAAATGTGTGAGGTCAGATTTGAACTCAGATCGGCCTGACTCCTGGTCTGGTACTCAATCCACTGCATCACATAGCTGCCTGTAGGTGTGACATTGAACAATTTACTTTTTTTCTGGGTCTAAGTTTCCCATCTGCAAAATGATGGAATTAGACTAATAGAACTCAAATGTATTTTCCAGTTCTGTGTCTGTGAGCATTGATCCCTTGAAACATTGAAATACCATTATTTATCATTTCTTCTTGACATCTCATCTCTCCAACTGGACTATAGCATCACTGAGCACCTTCAATGCAGGCAGAGTGACTCCTACACAGCACAGCAGGTGCTGAATAAATGCCGATGACTGAATGAGATGAGGATGTTTAAGGTGCTGTCCGGGTCCTGGGAGTAGGTTCTGGTGCTGGACAGTTATGGTCTTGGAATGAATAACTCCAGGGGTAGCTCTCATTTATATTACAAAGCACTGAGAAATCAAGGGGCCTGGCCAGAGTCACAGAGCCAGCCTCTGCGAAAGGCAAGAGTAGACGCGCATCTTCCTGCTCTGATGTCAGTCTCCAGTCACTAGGACAGGCTGCTTTTCCACAGATCCTTTTATCCCCATTTTCCTGGGGAAGAAGCTAAGTCCAAGAGGTTAAATGAGTTAAGTGTTGGAACAGAGACTTGAGCCTACGTCTGGCCCTGGGACAGTGGCTTTTATGTTTGTTTCCTTCATTCTGGACCTGTGATTTCACTGGGTTTGGAATTCCCAGTGAAAGGACTGCCTCTGCTCATATGGATTGGGACCTTCCCTTTAGCTTAGTCTTCGAGAACTGACCAGGGCACTAGAGGCTAAATGACCACCTCAGGGTCATGTATGTGTCAGGGCCAGGCTTTGAACCCAGGTCTTCCTGACTCTGAGGCCAGCAAGCTGCCACTCTGCCTCTAGAACCCTAACCATAAATCTACTGGTCACTTTAACAAATCTGCACAAGGTGGCATTATTCAGTCTTGGCATAGAAATGGCCCCAAACAAATATAAAGAGGGCTTGGCAGGTCAGGCAAGATGAGTACTGGGGCCTCTAGAACTGTCCAGCAGGCTCCATTACAACAGAACGGCCACAGACCTCACTACTTTTTGTTTCAGATTGTACATAGGCTCTCAGGAAATAGGTTAGTGTGCCAAGCAAAACACAAGAGGTGCTTTACGTTGGTATTGAAGATGTGTGTGATGTAGACACTGATGTGGAGGTCATTTGTGATGAAGGTTTCATAGCTCGATACGTGAATGCAGAGCTCATTGCCAGGACTTCCTGCACATCACCATGATGTATGTGGATTATCCAAGAACGATATCTTAATGAATGGACGTCACCATTACTGCTCTCACACTAAGTGATATGGGCATGTGAGGCATGGGCTGGCAGGGCCAGAAATGCAGAATCTTAGATTTGGAAGTGACTCTGTGGCCATGTAGTTTAACCTGTACCTAAAGAAGCCTACCTCCACTAATATGCAGGGCACGCAGTTATCAAGCCTTTGGCTAAAACTCTCCAACAAGAAGTCCCCCATCTTCCAGGGCAGCCCATTCCACTCTTGGACAGCTCTTACCATTAAGACGGTTTTCCTGATAGTAAGCCTCAGTTAGCCTCTTTGCCACACCCCCATTGCTCCTGGTTCTTTCTATGGCCAAATGAAAAAGTGTTATCCTTCTTCTATGTGACAGCCCTTCAAATATTGGAAGGCAGCTGTCTTGTTCTTCTCAGCCTTCCTTTCTCCTTGCCAGGCACTGATGGCAGGGGCCCATAAGTAAAGCGGAGACCATACATGCAACCTGAGGTCCTGGAGCACAGGTGCCCACAACCACTCATGTAGTCAGAGGGCATCAAGGCTGCAAGAGGGAGGTACTGCATAGCATGAACCAGGAGTGAGCAGGGTTTTAGGACCAGTCCTAGCTGCAAACAGCAGGTGAAAGTAAAGGCAGTCTCTAAATTGGGGCCTTTATTAAGCCCTTGCCAGGTGGCTGGATGGTGCAGTGGGTAGAGATGCCAGGCCTGGAGTCAGGAGGACAAACCTGGCCTCAGACATTGTGTGACCCTGGTCAAGTCACTTTGCCTCACTTCCTCGTCTGTAAAATGAGCTGGAGAAGAAAATGGCAAACCATTCTAGTATCTTTGCCGAGAAAATCTCAAATGGGGTCACAGAGAGTGGCACATGATGGAAAAATGACTGAACAGCAGGTGCTGTGCTCAGCGCTTTACATAGATTATCTCATTTGCTCCTCGCAAGACCCTGGGAGGGAGGGACTGACTAGTCATATTTTGCACATGAGGAAACTGAGGCACAGAGCAGTTAAGTGACTTGTCCAGGGCCACACAGCTTCTAACTGTCTGAAGGTGGATTTGAACTCGCTCTTCCAGACTTCAAGCTCAGAGCTCTATTTAGCTGCCTATATAAGGACTGAACTTGATCCACCGAGAGGCTCGCTCGCCAGCTGTACTGGAGATTTTTGACTTGAAGTCAAGAAGGCCGGTGTTCAAGCCTCATCTCTGGCGGACACAGGCTGTGTGGCACTGGCAAGCTACTTCCCGCGCTTCAGGCAGCTGTTTAAGACTCCGAGTCACGGAGACGCTGCCAATCTGCTGTGGCAGAGGGAGACCACGCCCACCTTTCCCTCCCACTGTTGAAATAACCAGTCTGGATCACCCACACCTGTGACGGGCTCCAGGCCATAGAACGCAGGTTCGGAGGGCAATTCACCCCCCGAGTCAGGACTTCCTGCCCTGCTCCGCTGACCGCATCCCTCTAGGAGAGGCAATGGTAGGCGGTCACCCAGCCAAAGGGTAACCCACGGAGAAATGCGGGGAGCGCCAGCAGAGGTGGCTAAGGGTGGCGCTTGGCTCCGCCGGGAAGCCGTTTGCAGACGGACTGGGGTGGTACAACCTAGCAGAAGCATCCGTGAACATGTTGCCCTGAAAACACAAGAACCCCAGCCGAGCACCTCGTCCACCGCACAAAGGCTGCCCTCCAAAGCTGGCGTGCGATGCCTGGGGGATGTGAAGGCAGCCATAGTCCATTCTAGGAGCCTCCGTGGACGAAGGCAGCGACTGCCCTCCCGCCCTTGTGCCCCGGGGTTCCGTCTGCTGCCCAACTAGCGGGTTCACCCTCTCTCCTCCCGTCCCCCTCCCCACCTCCAGCCTGTTCGGCCCATTACTGGCATGAACAGCAGGAGCTTCCCTCCAGAACCTGGGGCTCCTACCTCTGGCCTGCAGACCCGCTCCGCAGGTCTCCTGGGTGCCGGGGCTGTCCTGCCTCACCGACCACGGCGCCAGCTGGCACCGGCGCCATTTGTGAGTCTTCCACCTGAAAGAAGTGCAGAGCTGATTAAGGTCTTTGGGGTACATGGAGACGCGTGGTCATGCCAGTAGACTTAAGGCTTCCTGAACTCCTCACGTGAGCTGGGACCAATCTGTTAATGCTGATTCTTTTGTTCTGACTGTAATTTAGGGCTTGAGGGTGGTATTCAAAGTAGCAAGAGTAGAAGTGGGAGCCCGCCCTGGTACCCAGCAAATAGCCGCTTCCTTGGCATGTTCTAGTGGGTACTCCTTTCATATACAGGCTGGGCTAGAGGCTGCCTTTGGACTCTTAGGTTCTAGAATCCTGTGAATCCCTGCTACCAGGAATCAGTCCTGGAATCACTGGAAGGCCTGAGGAAGGAGAAGATGATGATGAAAGAGCAACCATCTCCACTCTGCGTTTTAAAATCCAGCTCTGTCTATGGGAGTAACACGGTAGCCTTGGCACATCCCATAGGGCAACCCTGCATTGATAACTGTTTCCTGACCTCTTAATGCTCTTGAAGTGAGAATTCTCTATTGAATGACCCCCATTGACCCAGAGTTTCAGTAACCTCAAGTAGCCCGAGCCCGAGCGAGGCAGAACAGACCTCTCCCTGGACCCATTGAGACCCATGGGCCTCAATTCTGCTGGTGAGAGCTCCGGCGTCTACGAGAAGCCAATGTTCTCTTGGGCCAGGAGGGGGATCCTCCACTGGGACCCTGACGGTTAAACTTCAAGCCTTCTTGAAGACCAAGACTCTCATAGCCTGATCTAATTTTCTGTGATTCTCATACAAGGGAAAGAAGAGGCCCTGGGGGGAATGGATAAAGCTCCAGACCTGGGGGCAGCGGACCTTGGTCGGTGACCCAGATCTAACACACACTAGCTTTGCCAGCCTGCGCAAGTCCGTTGGCACCCCTGAGCCTCGGTTTTCTCCCTGTAAAGTGGCAGTAACTGTACTTGCACAGTGTGCGGTTATGGGTAGAGCACTGGACTTGGTATCAGGCAGATCTGAGTTCAAATCCTGACTCAGACACTTGCTAACTGGTATAGGGTGAGAGTAAGAAGCACAGGCTGCTGAGGATCAGGTGAGAAAAATGGGGCTAAGATGCTTTGCAAGTCCTAATTCACACCTCCTGGGGTTGCTTCATCTGACATTCCACGGTGCGTTTGCACCACCTATCCATGTACTTGCAATGCCCCACCCCCCATTTCTGTCTCTCAGAATTCTTTTTCTTCAGGGCTTGCTCAGGGGCTCCTCCTTCTTGAAGCCCTCTCTGATTGCCTCCAGCTATGAGGGAGCTCTCCCTGCCCCAATGTTCCCAGAGTCTTTGGTTTCCATAATTCCTTTGCCCCCTGGCACTGCAGTCTTCCTCATGCCTGTGGATGCAGGTTAGAGCCCCTAGAACCATCCGAGCTCCTTGAGCACAGGGGCCAGTTAAAGGCTGAGGGTCGTGCTCCGCCCAGAGCAGGCATTTAGCAAACCTCCTTGGCTAGACTTGGCAGCCTTCCAAAAGCCTGAGGCATCTGGGAATTCAAGGCATTAGACCATCTGCTTATGACATTGTTGGGCTGGGAGTGGGAAGCCTAGCTGTCCAAAGCAAAAAAGCTGGGGAAAAGGGGGCCGAGGGAGTTGGGGAGGGGGGAGATACCGACTCTGTGACCCCAGCCTCACCTGAAGCTGTGGCAGACCTGGGAGGCCGCGCACTCCCTTTCCTCATACATCGCCTCCAGGCAGTCTCGGCCTCCATTGGCAGGCAGCTGAATGATAACCCGGTTCCGGGATTGCTTCTTCACTGTGGCGTCCCCTGAAAAGAGTCCAAGGAGGGAATGGTTTTCGCCTCCCGATTTCTGCACCGAGCCGGGAGGCTGACAATCAGGCCCATGTGAATGTCTCGAACCTCCTTGGGGGGAATCGTCAAGATTTCTGTCTTGGGAAAAATGCCTGAATGAGGGATAAGCTAGCATGGGAACAAGGCGAGGCCAGTGGAGGCGATGCCTTTATCATTTCCAGAAGCCTCTGAAAGCATTCCTGCTCACGAGAACCTGGGGGCCCTTGCGTCCAGGCATGCTCGCTCACAGGCAGGGAATGGGCCTGTCTTCAGGACAAAGGCAAGAGGGATAAGTGAGCGGGTCCCTGGACAGAGAAGGGGATGATGGCCTTTCCTCCTGGCCAACGAAGAACTGATCCTGGGATGGGTCTTGTTTGATTAGGGGTTTTTAAATGATTGGTGAGAGGGGGTGAAATGCACAGATAGGTAGACAGTGCTAAAGCATTAGGGGAGTCAAAGCCTGGGGTAGGAAGCGAACCGCCAAACAGTGAATGACTTCTGGTCCCAACACAGCCACAAAAGAGTGAGGTGGCCTTGGACAAGTCCCTCCCCTAACTGAGCCTCACTTTCCTCATCTGTGGATTTAAGGGCGCCCCGCTGAAGATCTGAACTTTAGATCCAGAAAGTATTTTAGAGAAATCATTGATTCTAACCCCTATTATACAGATGAGGAAACTGAGACCCACACAGAGTAAGTAAAGTAGACAAGGTCCCAAGGTGGGACTAGATGCTTTCTTGCTTTCTTTCTTTTTCTTTCTTTCTTTCCTTCTTTCTTTCTTTCTTTCTTTCTTTCTTTCTTTCTTTCTTTCTTTCTTTCTTTCTTTCTTTCTTTCCTTTTCTTTCTTTCTTTCTTTTTTCTCTCTCTCAATACATACATATATGTGTGTATATACATATTATATATTTGGTGGGATGGGGTCTAGGCTTATGATGCTAGAGAATTCTTATCATGGAAACCTTCCTCCACCAATGTAATCAGCAACTTTGATATGTTTCATGGTCCTGGAGATTTGCCTGGGAATAGTAGGAGACTAACTGACTTGTCTCTGACCGCATAGCCAGTCCGTATCTGAGGCAGAATTAGAATTCTGGTCTTCCCGAGTCCAAGGCTGGCCCTCTGGCCCTCTCTCCCATGCACTGTGATGCCTCTCAGGCTCTCCATGCACTTGGAGGCACATAGACCCCGATGCTTCCGACTGCAGAGAGAGACCTTTGCCTAAGTGTCAGATAGAAGCATCGGCCTCACCCTCGGGAGCTTTCAGACTGAGAGTGAGCCCAGCGAAGTCTTGCTGGAAAGCGTGGATGAGGTAGGAAGTCCCCTCCCGAGTCAGCAGCCGACCCTGTGCCCTGCCTGGCACTGGGGTCGCTTTCCTAGGGACATCTCACCCACTGGGGCGACTGGCGGATCTTATTAACACAGCATCTTCTTCTGGAGGATCCCCACGGTCCCACCTGCCACATGGGACACGTAGCCCTAGTCCGTCATGTATAACAAGGCTGCAAACCAGGCTTAAAAGTGACATTTTATTTCCTGGTAACTCACTTAATTTGAAATATGTACCAAGTAAATTATTCTAGTCATTTACCATTGATGGTAAACAGGCCGCACACTGTGGTACTTGAGTCATGGTATAAAGATCAGGATGGGGTGCAGTGAAATCAAACACCACAGCTCTGCGGCAGAAGATATTTAGGGGATTTTTTGGAGCCACAAGGTTTTTATCACCAATAAATTTATAGTTAGGTGGCACGATGGATAGAATACTGACCCAAGAATCAGGAAGGCCTGAGTTCAAATTCAGCCTCAGATGTTTACCAGCTGTGTGACCATAAACAGTTCATTTAACTTCTGTTTGCCTCAGTTTCCTCAACTGTAAAATAATAGCACCTGCCTCCTGGGAATTTGTGAGGATCAAATGAGATAATATTTGTCAAAGCCTTGGCACAGTGCCTGGGACATAGAAGATGCTAGGTAAATACTCATTCTCTGCCCTGAGGGCTTCCCCTGATGTGGGGAATGCCCTCGGCCGGCTCAGCCTCCATCGAAAGTTCAGAGGCCCCTTGCGGAGGAGGAGTCTAGACATCTTTGACTGACCCATTCCTGACTTTGAATTCACGATTCCCTTAATGCTTGTTGGAGGAAGAGAAGAATGAATTTTGGATTAGTTTAGGACCTCCTAGGATTGAGAGCTGGGGGGGATCTTACAGAAAATCTGCTATATTTCTTTTCGCCAGACTGCGTCCCAGGAGGAGCAGTGACTTGCCTAGGGTCACTTGGCTAGTCAAGGACGGTGCTGACCTCTGACCTCAGATGGAGCGCCATTCCTGCCATCCCACCCTTATCCTAGAGCTGTCCTCTAGTTATCTCATCTATTTATGTCTTGGCTCTTTCTCTCTCCCTAAATGTGATACTTGGAATGAGGAACACAACGTGTCCCTCCTTCCCTCAGCACCAGCCACACAGAGTGACCGCAGGGAAGCAGCTCACAGCTGGTCAAGGTCAAGGAGAGAACTTCCCGCTGTCCACTGTCTGAGGCTGGCCACCTGCATGAGGCAGTGACTTGTCCCTTGGAGGGGACTTGCTATCAGATCAGCCATAGCTGTACCGCTTGCGGTACTCCAATTCTCTGCAGCGAGAGAGCAAAGATTCCATGGGGAAGAATGTAGGGGGTCGGTGGAGAGACTCACAGAGTGAGGGAGAGCTGACACAAATCCTGCCTCACGGTTTGCTAGATGTTTGACCCCGGGGAAGTTACTTAACTCTCTCTGCATCAGTGTCGTCATCTGTAAAGTGGGGATAATAACAGCACCCACCATCCAGAGGCCACGTGAGATTATTCATGTAAAATACTTTGCAAACCTTAATCTGCTAAGTAAATGTTATTATTGTTATAGATTATGCCAGGAACCTGACCCAGGGCATGGTCAGGCCTGAGGTGACAAGTGGCCTCGTGTTTTCTGAGCTCGCTCTCTCTCTTTTTCTCTCTCTCCTCTTTCTGTCTTTCTCTCTCTGTCTCTCTGTGTCTGTCTCTTTCTCTGTGTGTCTGTCTGTCTCTCTCTCTGTCTCTCTCTGTCTCTGTTTCTTTCTCCGTCTCCCCCCTCCCTGTGCACCCTCATAGCCCTGCTCTGGCTGTGGGCATGACTCCCCTCTCCTCTCTTTCTGCTGCTCAGGCTGGAAGGCCCACCTGGCAGGACACAGGAGACAGGAGACAGTCCAATTCTATCCTCCTTACAAGGATGTTTTTGTGTCTTGTGTCTTTTTGTTTTTGTTTTTTTTTTTGTGGGGGGAGGAGGGAAGCCAGTGCTGAAGCAAACCACTGATTCCATGGCATGGGGGGGCTCCTAGGGAGTGAACACCCCCAAGCACATTGGCTGCATCTGCTCTGCTGCTCCAAGTCTAGGGGTGTAGCTGGGCTCCTGAGAGCCTGACGCGTGCCTAGGACCCACAGTCCGTAGGTGCCCGAGGCAGAACCTGAACCTGGATCTTACTGAGGTGGAGGCAGGCTCAGCTGCCTCTGTCTGAGATGGAGGCTGGCTGGCCTTGGACCCAGGTCTTCCTGGGTTCTTTCTATATTTTTCAGATGGTTCTCTTTAGAATGATAGCCTTGATTTATAGAAATCATTTGGTTGGTTTGTACCCAGTGAGTGAGAAATGTCTCTCCAGGTCCACACTGTTACTAGTGCTCATAAACATCTCCTCTCCTCTCTCTAATAAAGCTCTGCTTGGCGGCAGGGGTTTGGAGGGACAGAGCAGACACCCCCACAAACATCCCTCCCAGCCCTTTAGAGAAGATGGGCAGCTAATCTAAGCTTAACCCCGGATGGAGGGATGTGCATCAGGGCGGCAGCTTTCTCCTCTGATGCCACGTAGGGACAATTGAGGTGTATGAAGGATTTCTATCTGGAAAAAAAATTTCTATCTATCCAAATTTTTGGGCACTATCCCTGGGCTCACAGCCTGCTCTTCAAAACCCTCCCTGTCCAGTGTATGGCTTTACTACTGCGGGTTTCCCAAGGCCCATCTCGGGAGGCTGAGAGCCCCTCCCAAGGGACAGGGGCCGCTCCCACCAGAACCTGCTTTCTTCCATTCTCTGATGAGGTCCTATGTAATGGCTCTTCTCTCAGCGGCTGAAAGGGAAGGAGGCCTGCTCCTCATTTTAATAGGTCCGCAACTCCAGACAGCACTTAACAAATTTGGAATTACCTGCAAAATCTAATTAGAAAGAAACAACCTGTCCCCACATTAATTTTCTGCTACTATTATCTCTCCTAGGACACCAAATTTCAGTTAGCATTTTTAATTGTGGGTTGCCCTCAAAGTAATTTCCCAGGAATATAAATTATTCACACTCCATACCCAGTAATGAGAAAACTTTCTCTAGGCCAGGACTGGGTCTTGCTCCCAAGAAAATGACAGTTTCTACCATCATCCCCAGATCCAGTCAACCCCCTCACTGGTCTGCAGACTCCTGCCTTAGGTAAGCAGAAGAGTGGCCCGTTGGCTCATGGCCAGGCTGCTCCTGAGTCCTTCTCGGGGTCCTCAGCCTCCAGCCCTTGCTGGTCACAGGGTCAAAGATTCAGAGTTGAGAGCGGCCTTAAATATCACCTGGATCAACTCTTCTCTTTTGCCAATGAGGAGACTGAGGCCCGGGGAGAAGAAGGGATGTCCCCACGGTCAGCCAGGTAGTGTCAGGAGGGGACTGAGGTTCTGGTTGTCCCCGTGTCCTGGACCAAGCCGCCTGATCCTTTCCTCAGAGAGGACTGGATAGAACCAAGGGTGAAATGCCCAAAGAAGGAAATTAAAAAGAATGAGCTGCCAATCACCAGGACATTTCCCATAGACTAGGAAGTACCATTAGGAGATTTGTCATCTTGAAGAGCATTGGACCTGGAGTCAGAAAGGCCCGAGTTCAAATCCAACCTCAGACTCTTACCAGCTGTGTGATCTTGGGCAAGTCATTGAAACTCTATTTGCCCCACTTTTCTCATCTGTAAAATGGGGATAATAAGAACACCAACCTCTCAGGGCTGTTGTGAGGATCTGATATGTTCACATTTGTTAAAAACAAAAACAAACCAAACCTTGGTCCTGCACCTGGCCCACAATAGGTGCTCTATAAAGGCTCATCCCCCCCATCTTATTGTTAGGTACAAACACTATATGTATTGTGCCCCAGAGACCTCAAGGGCTCTATAAGCTGTCATCATTATTTACCTGGTTCTAGAATTCCATAGCCAGAGGGAACCTTAGAAGTCATTCTATTCCAAATTCCTCATTTCACAGTTGAGCAAACTGAGGCTCAGACAAGGAAGGTGACTGGTCCAGGGTCACACAGAAAGTGATCGGCGGAGCTGGGGCTAAGAGTTGGGTCCTGGACTTTGGGGCCTGCACCACCTTCACCTGTCCAGTCCTCAGTCCTTGGGTGTGCGTGTCCTTCAGAATTCTTGATCTGTTCCTTCTACTTTGGGCGCTGGTGCGCAGTGCAATTTTCTTTTGCTCCCTCCCCCAATTAAACTGAAATTAATATCAAATGACTTCCTATCAGTGGCCTTTATTAAGCACCAAGGATCAAATGACATTTGAAGGCATCTGTACCTCATGTAACAAGCTCAGTCTTTGTAAGAATAAGTGACAGTGACCAATCACCAATTACCAGGGGCATAAGCACACAGCTCATTACCGACTTCAGCTAGAAGGAAGGAATGTTCAGAAGGTTTAAAGAGAGAAAAAAGCCCAAGACGAAACATGTGAAAAAGAGGCTGAGCATTTGCTCTCACATTGTGTCACTGTCCTTCATGTCTTCCTCTCACGCCTCGTGTCCTGGAGCTGATCTGGGCTCTGGGAGGCCCCGCTGCTATCCCAACGCTGTTGAGGGGCTTAGTGTGTGTCCAGGGAAGGACAGTGTCTGCTGTCTGAGGACCAGCCTCATTTGAGGCAGAGAGTTAGGATATAATCAGAAGCTGTCTCTATGGTGTGAAATATCATCTGGTCCCAGCAATTCACAAAAAGTATCTTCCTCAGAGGGGAGGGGGCTACAGTTTGCCCCAGGGAAGAGAAGGCACCCACTGGGGAAATTGTGGGACTATTGAAATGATTACTTATGTGCAATGCACCAAGACATGGACACTTTATAATAGTTTTAAGAGCACAATGGGGGTCAGGAATAGATATGTTAGGACTTTTGGGATGAATTGCATAGTTTTGCTATTTTAAGGTTTCATTTGTCCTTAAAAGTTAAAAAAAAGTTCCCAAGAGAACTTCTTGGACGAGACCGCATTGGATCAAATAACCAACGTACATCATATTACAGATTTCCTACTAAGTATGAAAGCCTTTGGATACGTTTGATGCTAACTGCAAAGATTATTCTGTTGCTGTGACTGGGAACTCTAGCTCTAGGTTGGTGAGTCCTGAAATGAGCCTGGTTCCTGGGGAATGAGGAGTGTCACCTTTGACAGCAAACAGATACTTTTGGGGAAGGGGCTAACAGAGGGATTGAAGCCAACCCTGCCTTCTCTCCCAATCCCTCAAAGGATCATGCTGGAGGGGGGACAGGACCTCAGAAATAATCCAGCCCAGCTCTTTGATTTTACAAAGGAGGAAACTGAGGTCTACGACCACAAAGGATAGCTCATTCAGCTCTTTCTGTGGCATCAGTCAAGTCACTGAAGGTTCAGAGAAAATTAGAGAGGAAGGGGCCTGGAAGAACAGCTTTGCCCAGGGTCACATAGGCATTAGAACCAGTTCCTTTGCATCCAAAGGCAGTGCCCATTCCCCCGTCCAGCTGTTTTCTCATTGGCCATCTTCATAGAGCCATACTCCTCTGGAAGGAACTGTTCCGTGATGCTGTGCCCCAAAGTTTTGGCTTCTCAAGGACAGTGGCCTTTCAGTAACTGGGCTGGTTCTACTCTCCTCTATGCAGCTGGAAACATGGGCCTGCAGCTCTGACCAGCTGTTTGGGCTAGGAGTCGGTGACGTGATTTGGAAACCTCCTGCATACCCAGGATGACTGAAGTCCTGGGAATAGATGGCAGCACCAAGAAAGGTTGGGGGAAAGAAGAGAAGACAGCCATGGCAACATTGGGGGGATACCCACATCTCAGGGAGAGGAAGATGAAGAGGAGGCAGAAAAAAGAGACAGAGGTACAGCCAGAGAGGTAGAACTCTGAATGTGCATGTCACAGGAAGCAAAGGGGAGAAAGTGCAAAGGATGTGTGTGTGTGTGTGTGTGTGTGTGTGTTTGTGTGTGTCCTGAGTGCCAAACATGGCAGAGACATTAAACAAGGTGAGGACATTGGATAGGCTACTGCACTGGTAATGGGAGTAGTTTTCTTTTTGTGTAGAAGGACAATGACAAATACAACAAAATTCCCAGCCTCTTGTCCAGTTCTCCCTAGCACCACATCTTTTTGTGTGTGTGTGTGTGTGAGGCAATTGGGGTTAAGTGACTTGCCCAGGGTCACACAGCACCATATCTTTCTTTAAGGCTGGTTGGAAGTTGAGGAATAATGGCTGCCATTTTGATGTTTCTAAAGCCTGGTAATATAATGTCTCACTTTATCCTCAACAATCTGTGAGATAGATGTTATTATACCCATTTTATAGATGAAGAAACCAAGACTGAGGGGAGAATAAGTGACTTGCCAAAGGTCACAGAGTTAGTAAGTTAGCAAGGCAAAATTTGAACCTGTCTTACTGACTCAAAGTCCACCCTCCATCTGACACACCACCCAGGAGAACAAGCTTTCCTCCTCCTCCCTGGGTCCTCAGCATTGCTGCCAGGGACAGATATGGAAGACTACATTTGCCCCTTTGAGTCATCTCTCACTGATCAACAAATCTACCATAATTATATCTGTGACATCTCCATTTTGATTCGCACCCCTAAAACAAACACAGAAACAAGTCACCACATGGCGTTGTGTATCTGGGCTCTTGTTTTAGAAGTCCAGACCTTTGTCCTTCTCTAGGAGACATCCTTTTGCATTCTTACCCTCCTATAGCCTGAACTCTTCTAGAGTCTGCTGTGGGGAGGGGAAAGCCCTTGAATCCAACCCAGAGTCCTTTCTCCATCAGCCCATTCCCACTGATACCTTCTTTGCAGGTGGAGGGGCACGGCGTCCAGTCACTATACGGGGTTACGATGCAGTCCCTTCTACAAGGAAGCAGACACGGCCTCACCGTTTCAGGTCGAAGGTTCTCAGGACATCTAGGGATAGAAAGACAAAGGTCAGAGCTTAGATAATCACAGTAATAGTGATACTAATAATGATAATATCTGGCCAACAGTTACTTAGGGATTGTATCAGCATCTTGCCTTTCTAGATCTTTAGAATTTGTAAAGGGCTCTACATATGCTGCTTCCTTTGATCTTTTAAGAACATTGGGGTTCTAGCTTTTAAACCTACTCAGATCAAGAACACCCCTCCCTCCCATGAGAATCATACAATGAAATGAGAGCTTCTGAAAAGGCCCCAGTCTAGATTGCCAACATGGATGGGATCACAGGCTCTCGAGCTGGTAGGAACCTTGTAGGCTCAATAGTCCAAAGCACTCATGTTATAGATGAGGAAGATCAGGCTCCAAAGGGAGAAGGGAGTGCCTTGGCTGAGGTCACATGGGCAGGAAGTAGTAAGTGCAAGATTCAACCTAGGTCCCCTGACCCCAAATCCTTTCCCCTCTTTCCATTACTCCATGGTGGCTTCCTTCTATACCGCACTGCCATCATGCTGATGCCATAGTTTTTATTTGATTGCACATAACCATCGAACAGCCAGACCAATCCACTTCTTTCCCACCTCTGATACTGTGATCACATTTATGACCATTGAGGCTTTGAGTGTCTGATTTTGGAGGCAACAACATGGTGTCCACTTGGCATATACACATAGGAATCAGAGCCCTGGCACGAGAGGAAGTGGAGGCTTGCTGTGGTGGAAAGAGGATGGGTGGAGAAATCTAAAGAGTTCTGGGTTCTAATCTTGCCTGGTAAGAGCTAGTGAACCAGCTGTATGATGGGGAAGCTGCTCCACCATTTACTGTGTATGAGACTCTCAGATTTCCCCTAAACAGGTGGCCTTCTAGAATGGAGTTGATCTTCCCTTAAATCACTTAGCACAGGCCAGCAAACGTCTAGAGAAATGGAGTAAGGCGGTGAAACACTTCATGAAACTAACAATTATCCACAATTCCAAACTTTCAAGCCCCCTTAAAGAAGGTCATGTGTGTTTCTTATATGCCAGAGGATGAGATGGAAACTTTTGGAACCAATGTGACCATTTTATGGGTCTTGAGATGTTTTTAAGCTCCCGTCGTAACTCAAGGATAAGCTTGAATTTATTCTAATTGCTATGCCTATTCAAGGGCACAAGTACAAAATGGAATCAGATAAGGATCATGGAAGTTAATCTTTTCTATTAGCACTGAGACCATAAATCTCTAAGGAGGCCCATTTGGCTGCTGAGATTAGGCTTAGAAACAGGAAACACGAGGGGTCCACTTATTCCATTGAAAATAGAGAATTATACTGCATTTAAGTAGGGCTTATTCTCAGACCCCATTCTTTCTGGGGTGCTTTTAATGATATATAGACCAGAAAAGCCCTGGGGAGTCATGTTTTCTGTAAGCTTTAACCTTGATAAAAGTTCTTAGGAATCTACAGGGACACAGATTTGCAATTTTTTTTTCTAAAATAGAAACTCCATAAATGTAGTTCTCATGAAGCGTTCCTAAAGCATTGGTCTGGCCATGCCATTCCCCTGTCCAACAAGCTTCTTCAGCAACTTCCTGTTGTCTCTAGGGTAAAACACCCATTCGTCCATGAGGCTTTTAAAGCCCGTTCACGATCTGGCTCCAGTCTTTCTTTTCAGTCTTTAGAACTCATGTTACACCCCCCACGCTCTGGCCAAATGGACGGATTTGCTGTTCCCTCAACAGGACATTACACCTCCCATCTGTGTCTTTGTTGTTATTCAGTTACTTCAGTCATGTCTCATTCTTACTGACCCCGTCTGGGGTTTTCTTGGCAGAGACACTGGAGGGGTTTGCCATTTCCTTCTCCAGCTCTTTTTACAGATGAGGAAACCGAGGCAAACAGGGTGAAGTGACTTGCCCAGAGTCACACAGCTGGTAAGTGTCTGAGGCCAGATTTGAACCCAGGAAGATGAAGCTTCCTGACTCCAGCCCTGGCGCTCTATGCAGCTGCCCCTGTGCTTTTGCACAGACCCTTCAATATTGGATGGGCTCCTTCCTCGTCTCTACTTCCTGCCATCTGCTCAATGACTCCCTCCTTAAGAGACCTTTTCTGACCTTCCCAGTGCTTCATCCTTCCTTGAGATGACTTTGTATTTCCCTACCTGGGTACATGCTGCTCCTCCCAGCAGAATACGTATTCCCTGAATATAGGGTCTGCTGCTTTTCTGCCCTTGAATACCATTGCCCTGCTCAGTGTCCAGGGCAGGTGGCTTCATGAATCCCTGTTGGACTGAATGAATCAGTGAGTGCCCAGAGCCGTCCCCTTGTGGAGACAACACCCCTAACCCCACAGTGACCTGAGGACACACCTCTTGGGATCCTGGGTCCTGGAAATGGTAATTAAGCCAGCTCTGGGCTCCTCCAGAGAGGGGAACGTTTTCATCAACATGCCCCTTTTTTCTCTTTTATGCTCTTTGTATTTAGTAGCTTCAACTTAAATCCAGGAATTGATCCCCTGCCCCTTCCCCCATCTTATTCAAGGTCAAATTAGCCAGAAGAGAGAGGAGAGGCATGAATTCTGTTATCAGGAGGGCAGACGAGCCCGATACCATTGATCTGTCCACCCAGCAGTGAGCTGCTTTGTTAAGTGGAGTTAAAACAAGGTTTCTGCTTACACATTTGTGTCAAGTGCCTGGATTGTACAAAATTATTCTGGGCATGTCACATGACATTTCAGAAGGCAATATCCCTGTTTTTTGAAGTCTTTGTGTTTGCTTCCAAATGGAAGCAACCTTTTCTCCAGAATTCGAAGGGCAAAGAACATCTATTGGGTTTAGCAGATCCATACAGGCAACCAGGGGCTTGGATAAAAAATCTAAGGGTAAACCACTGTGAACTGTTTGGTTCAAAGGGTATTTACAATGAATATGAAACTGGATTATTGTGAGGGTCCCCCAGAGCATTATTCTGATTGAATAGCCTGAGGGAGGTTAATCCTCCACCTTTCCTCCCAAATCCAGACTGTGCATGATTTTCTTGTCTTCTACTTTAAGCCAAAGTCTGGAGGACTGGAAATGTTTGCAGCAGTCCTGGAGGCAGGTAAAAACAGGACTTGGGAGCACATGGCCTGCAAAGTTCTTGGTTCCTGGAGGGAAGGTGCCTTGGTGAGAAATCCGGTGTGGGGCACAGAACATGTTCATCTCTGGGATGGCTAAAATCTGAGAGTGAGACTCTAGTCCAAGAGTCTTCTTGTATCTAATTTTGTTGCTGTTCCATAGAATGTCCTTTGGACTGGGTTTAGTGGAGAGACGGTTGGGCTTGGGGCCAAGAGACCCGGCTTCAGATCCTGAATCTAGCATGCAATAGCGGTGTGATCTTGTACAATGATAACAACAAATCTACTATACAAACAGGTCTGCAAAGGAGAGTGGTCTTTACGGACCACTAGACACTACATAAATGTGGACTCATTATGATTTCAGCTTTACCTCTTTCATCATTGTCTGTATTTATGTCAGGCTTTCACATGACTGGTCACCTGATAAGCACATAAGCAGCTTTCTACCTGAGCCCACCCCACTGGAGATCACATGGTCTTGACATCCTTCCTCATCTGGCGTGGACACAAGTCCCCACCGAGCCTCTTGCTAGGACTGAGGGAAATACTTTCCCCCAGGAGCCCTTCCTTCCCAGGTCCTGAGTCTTTTCAACAGCTGTGACAGTTAGTATTATTATGATTATCATTTATTGTTATTAGCTATTACTCGAGACCTCTTAGGTCCTCAGTTTCCTCCTCTGCAGTATCAAGAGTTATCCCTAGATGGAAGCTGAGGCCCCTTCCGGCACGAGATTGAGGACCCTCTCTATGGCTTAAGAGGAAGTGCAGAAGCATCCTTGTCTTTGGCCCCTTTCCCTCCGGAACTCCCAGGCTCCCTACGAAGTCAATTCCTTTTTGTTGCAATTCCAAGAAAGCCCAAGTTTATGAGCAGGAAATGACTTTTGTGCCACAAGGAGAATGAATTTGACATTACTGGCAACTAAAAGATATCAAAGCCAGCCCCAGAACTACACAGTTTGCCATGATATATTTGCTGTGACTCAAATATCTCAGTGGAATTTGATTTATAAAGATTTAGATCTCAAATTTAAGAACAGAATGGCAGGTGGAGATTCAGCCAGAATAGGGTTTATCTCCTACAGGGCATTTTTAGACATTTCCTTTAGAGACTGATTAGTTTCACTGAGCTTTATCAGGTTTTGTATCTAATTGGCAGAAAGTAAAAAGGAGTGCCTGACAACGGGCCCCCTCCCTCCCTGGTTTAGCCCGAGTATGTCCAGGTCTAGCCTCCTGCAAATGAGCTCACTTTGTCATGGGAGGGATTTAGAGTCACCCCCAAACCCACACACACTTTGACTTGTCCAGGACCTTGCTGGAGATGGCTCTTGTTAGTTTTGAGTGTGAAGCTGAGCATTTACATCTTGGAAATCAGAAACCTACAAGTCAGGGCTTGATTTATGATTTGTCCATCGTCTAGACTGGAGAAAGTGAGGCAGGAAATGTTAATGATGCAGATTAAATTGAAAAGGGTGAACTAACTTTTTTTGGTTGTTAAGCATTTGCCAGCAAACGCCTGGGTCACCCTCTCCCTCAATGAGTTCTCTCTGTCTCTGTCTTTCTCTCACTCTCTAGCTCTCTCTTCTCTCACTCTGTCTGTCTGTGTCTCTGTATGTCTGTCTGTCTGTCTCTTCTCTCCTCTCTATGTCTCTGTCTCTGTCTGTGTCTCTCTGTCTGTTTCTGTCTGTCTGCCTCTCTCATCTCTGAGAGATGGTTTACTCATTTAACCCTGGGGAGAGGTAATAAGCTTGGACTCAGCATCCTGGATATTGCTTCCTTGCAAGGAGGACTGAAGGACATTTCAGAAAGCTGCAACCTCCCTTCTAGCCCACGTGGCTGCCTAACCCCAGCAGCACGTTGTGATCATCATGAAGGAGGCATGACTAAAGTCTGTCTTGTGCTTCAGAGCAGCCTTTCAGAAGATGGATGCACTTCTCTAAAGGTGGGGGGTAGGGGCTGGAAGGGGAGTTTCTCTTCTGTAATTTGGGAATCTGGCTCCAGAAATCCAGAGCTACTGGTGCCTCATCCATCATCATCACTCAGACCAGCTGCCCCCTGGCAGGAAGCAGACCTGGCTGGCACTGACCCACCCATCTTGCCCAGAGAGGATAACCTCAGCAGTGTCTCTGCTGCTACCTGGGCCGTTTCCTGCTGGATTCCAGGCAGGAATCCTTACTTTTTAGGTCCTACTTGGCCCACGTTGACTCGTACGCAGATGACTTTCCTTGTCTGCATGCCCACAGAGCATGTGGCCTCCCCATTCCAAGCTGCAGAAGTGTTGAAGGAGGAGACAGAGCTGTCCTCAATGCATGGGCCCCAAGGGCCTGTTTGCCAGTGGTAAACGGTGCATGGATGCTCGTTGCAGCTGCGTGTCTCCTGGAGGGCACTGTGGTTCGGACATGGAGTGCCGCCTGGAATGATGAGGCACATATTAGAATGAGGATCACAAGGGCAGCTAGGTGGCGCAATGGATAGAGCACCAGCCCCGGATTCAGGAGGACCTGAGTTCAAATCTGGCCTCAGACACATAACACATAACAGTTGTGTGACCTTGGGCAAGTCACTTAACCCCATTGCCTAACTCCCCCCAAAAATAGAATGAGGATCACAGGCCCAGCTTATCCAGCTCAACTCAACAAGCATTTATTCCACACTTAATACATGCCAGGTTCTGTGCTAGGCACTGGATACAAGGATACAAGGACAAAAAATAATAATAGCTCACACTGATATTGCTCCTACTATGTGCCAGGCACTGTGCTAAGCACTTTACAAAGATTATTTCATTTGATCCTCACAACAACCCTGGGAGGCAGATGCAGTTTTTATTGTTATCCCCATTTTACAGGTGGGAAAACTGAGGCTCCTAAAGGTAGGTTGATGAATTTCCTGATGCTGAGATTACTGAGAGCATGGTGGAGTTGTAAGGAGTGCAGCAGAGGGAAATGAAGAGGCTGGCCAGCCTGCTAGCTCTTCTCCATCCGTGGCATCCTACCCAGGCACAGAATCCCTACAGCTTCCTTGTCACCCCCTCCATGAGACCTTTCCTGATCACCTCTTCCATCCCTACTAGCCTTCTCTCACTTTTAAAATTGCTTTGTATATAGTTTATTTTTATTGACTTGGGTCCATATCACATACCACCCCCCTCCCTATTAGAATGGAAGGTCCTTGAGGACAGGGCAGCCAGGTGGCACAGTGGAGTTAAAATCTGGCCTCATATACTTACTAGCTGTGTGACTTGAGCAAGTCACTTAACCCTTGTTTGCATCAGTTTCCTCATCTGTAAAATTTGGTGCCTAGGAAGGAACAAAATATTCCTGAGATTGTCTGCCCAGGGCAGTGTATGGCAGGACTATTCCTTTTATTCTTTTGAGCCTGGCCACTAGATATCCCTTCATGTGGTCCAGATCACAGCAGCATTTTCAGCTGCAGTTTTGCATTTTAGACTCCTGCTGGGCTTATAGGCCCACCAGAACTCTAAGATCTTTATCAAATAAATGAGTGGCTAGCCATGCAGCAGCCACAGCCTCCCAATTGGAAGGATGTCAGCAGCCACATGGACCAGTCTGGACTGGAACAAAATCTATTTACCAAGAATGTCCCTGAGAAGTGGGCATCCAGCTTTCCCTTGAAGGCAATGAGAATGAGAAACTCACCAGCTCCCTGTGGAGCCCTGTGGACCTCCCCATTCCATCCCAGAAAACTCTCACTGTTAGGAAATTTTTTCTATAACACAAGTCTAATTTATTCATTGCTCATGGTACTATCCTGGAATGCTAAGCAGAACTGGTGTAATCTGTGTTTCATGTGGGGGTCCTCTAGATTCCTGAAGATGATTGCCCTATCACCCCTAAGTCTTAGCATCATAGATTTAGAGCTGGAAAGGAATTCAGAGGTGATCTAGTCCAACCTTCTGATTTTACAGATGAGGAAACAGAGCTCTAGGGATGATGGCAGCTGACTCTCTTTGCAAGGTCTTTTGTTTTCCCTTCAAGTGAAGAAACACAATATAGTAGATACACCACTGGCCTTGAAGGTGGAAGATCTGGCTGGACCTGGGTCCTGGCTCCATTATTCATCAGCTACATGACTTTCAGCAGAAGCGCATTAGATTCTGTGATCCTCATTCTCCACATTCATGAAGTGGAGATGCTACCACTCCCCTTCCAACTCATAGCGGTCATGTGAATCAAGGGAGATAACACAAGAGTTTTGTGACCAGGAAATATGACCAGAATGTGAGCTATTGCCTTGGCTCTCCATGTTTGTGCTTGGTAGTTGGGATAATCTTGACACATCCCAAGTGCTCTGACAAAAATGATACAGCAGCGGCAACAGATCCTTTAAATAGGAGCATTCTACTCTCTTGACTTTAGGACCATTGATTGTATCCATTCATGTCAGTGTTCACTTCCTGTGCATTGGGAGAAGAGAGCACACATCTGGTGGAGGGGAACATTATTAACAGCTGGCTGAGGAAGCTATTACATCAGGTCCTTTCCCACTTTGCACAAATCGATGCCCTATCCTTCCTGTACTGAATGGGCAATTAGTTTCAAATGAGAATCAACTCCAGTTGATGTTGGACCCAGGGAATGATGTTTCTAAATCCATTCTCCTTTCTAATGGAGTTTGCAGAGTTATAGAACATGACATTTCAAATATCCCTGACTGGACCAGCCCATTATCCCCTATGTGCAAATA
Organism: Vombatus ursinus; assembly: GCF_900497805.2. Lineage (NCBI taxonomy): Eukaryota > Metazoa > Chordata > Mammalia > Diprotodontia > Vombatidae > Vombatus > Vombatus ursinus. The sequence continues at coordinate 19,001,465 of NW_020954577.1, read as the reverse complement.
ACTGGGTATCGCCCCTTCTCCCTACAAATGCTTTTAGTGAAAAAGGAAACTTTATCAATATTGCTTGAGATTTCTATCACAGACCAGTTCACCAATCCACCCAACTGTGCAAAAGCTGCACCTGGGTTGATATATTTTTTTTATTTTATATAGTACTGAAGAGTCTTAAATATTGGTAAATCCGAACAAATACCAGGGTAATAAATGGAGGTTTAATCAGTAAAAAAGGAAGCCCATGATCCAGGAAATCCAAGTTCAAAGCCTGCCCTTCTTTCAAATTTCATCTGACCTATATCTCCTCCTCTGCTTCTTGTTCCTGACTTTTCTCTTGTTGTTACCATTTATGATTCAGTTTCCCAAGGACAATAGTGAGCTCTTATAATTTGTACATTAAAACATGCACATGCAGAGAAGGCCCCCCATGATCTGATGGGAAGCACCAAGTACAGGATGTTGTCATTCTCTGGTACTCTTGTCAGTTCACATAAATCTAAAAAATGGGGGGAGATGATGGCTGGCATTTAAACAGTAGAAAGGTTTGGCAAATCTGCACCCCAGCTATTCTTTGAGTGGCCCTTCAGAAGAACTTAGAAAAGAGCTCTCCATGGTATGTAGATCTAGAAGAAAAGGCTCACCTATGGGGGAGGGGGAGTTCTTCACTAGCACTCACGTTTGCATGTGTGTGTGTGTGTGTGTATGTATGTGTGTATGTATATATGTGCATATGTATATGTGTGTATATATGTGTATATATGTATGTGTGTGCATATATGTGTATGTATATGTATGCGCATGTATATACACATGCATGTGTATGCATATATGTATGCGTGTATATATGTATATATGTATGTATGTGTATGTGTACATGTATATATGTATGTGTGTATATGTGTGTCTGTATATATGTGTATATGTATATGTGTGTGTGTGCATGTGTGTGTTTGTGAGTGTATGTATGCAGATTTGAAGGAGAGAAGAGCTCAAAGGAACAGGGATTCCTATGTCTTAGTCCAGCAAACAGAGCTGACCAGGGCTGCACTCCATCACTTGTCTGACAATCGGAGGTCCAATTTCTAGGGCAAAGATTTTTCCAGAATTCAAGGGAAACCTGTATGTCATCATCTATCAAAGCAACTAACGATGATGGTCCTTCAAAGCCCACAGAGTAATACCAGCTGGTATCTTTAAAATGCTTTCAAGTTTGCAAAACCATTGACCTGCATTATCTCATTTGAGCCCCACAAGAATCATGAGGCAGGCACTGTAGGTATTACAATCTCCATTTTACAGATGAGGAAACTGAAGCTCAGAGACATTACATGAGTTGCTCCACATCTAGTAAGTGTCAGAGACGGAAGGGGAGCACACCAGCTACTTCACAATCAACAATGAGAGGTGAACAGGCGAGCATGCATGGGAAACAGACATTGTTGCCCATAATCAGTGGAGGTGGCTTCAGTGAACAGAAACAACCCTGGCCTGGGGGTCAGAGTCTCCCAGAATTCCAATCCCTGAGTCAGGGGTCCCCTGATCCCCAGCTTCCTTTAGGATCACAGTTTTTGGAGATGGATGGGGCCTTGCAGAGCAAGAAGTCCAACCCTCACCTGACAGATGAAGGGACAGACTCAGAGAATGGAAATGACTTCACTAACGCAATGCAGACACTGAACAGCAAAGCTGACATTTGAACCCAAGTCTTCTGACTCCCAATTCAGTGCTCCTTCCAATACACTACAAAATTCCTCTCTAGTCTCAGTTTCTTCATCTGTAAAATGATGGGGAAGCAGGTATTCATAGAATCACATAATTGCAGATACTGTGACTATTGATTAAGAGTTGGCAGGGACAGGGACCTTACAGGTCATCTCAGTAAGGTTGGGTAGGTCACACAAAGAGCAAGTGGCAGGTCCTGGGCACCCCAAATTCAGCTCCAGTTCCCATGGGGCCTCATTTCCCCCCTGTTTCAATACCAGAGGATGTTTGCTGGGCTTTCTAGGTTTCTGTCCTGCCCAGATAGGAGGCATTTTTCTTACTGTAAATCCCATGGGCTTTAGATCTGGGAACAGAGAAGAAAGGGGCCAATTACAAAGAGATGTGAGGAACCTTCACAGGGATAGCCTGAAGGGTAAGACCTACTGTGGTGGCTCTTATGGAAGCCTAAATATTGGTGAAGGAAAAAGGTGGAAAGGTATGCCACTCAAAGACAAAGGAGGAGGTGAATTACAATGACTACAGCAGCATCTCCCAACAGGACCAAGGAGCATTAGGCATCATGCGTTGTCATACCTCATGCACATCAATGGTATTCTGGAACAATGAAGGCAAAGAGTTAAAGGAGGGAAGGAAGAAGCAAGAAGGAAAGAACAAAGAAGAAAGGAAAGAAGGAGGGAATAAGGAAGGAATGAATGAAATGTGCAAGAGAAAAGGAAATACAAAAGAATGAACCAGCAAAAAGAAAGAATGGAAAGAAATGGAAAGGAAAGAAAAGGAGAGAAAGAAGAAAAAAGGAAGCAAAGGGAAGAGGAAAGGGCAAAGGATTGTCTTGGTCGCCCCCTCCACAGTATGACTGAAGGATGTGTCTGCACAGCAAGCCTCTGCTACCTTTGGTCCTGAAGTTTACAATGCTGTTATGTCCATCCTAGTTTTCAAGTCTAGAATGAATGTGAAATAATAGTAGCTAATATTTATGATAGCATTTATTATATGCCTGACACTATTACAATTCTGATCTCATTTGATCCTCACAACAACTCTGGAAGGGAGGTGCTATTATCATTCTCATTTTACAGTTAAGGAAACTGAGGTGGGAAAAGGTGCCCAGAGTCTCACAGCTAGTAAGTGTCTGAGGCTGGATTTGAACTCAGGTCTCCCTGACTCCAGGCTCAGCACTGTGCATACATAGTATGGCGGCTCTTAGCAAGAATCCAGGCACATGCCCTTCTGTGTCTGTTGATTTGTTGTGTAATGTTTGTTGCTTTGCAGCACCAAACCACTGGAGTGGCTGCTGTCCTCCCGAAGTGTGTATCCTAGTAAGTCTCCAAAGTGTAGGAAAGGGACATACCTGTGGAGCCGTACACCCAAACTGTGTTTCCCTGAGCCTTGCACACCCATTGGGCTCATAAACATTGCATTCTTGAGTGTCAAGGAAAAAAGTCAGCTCTGCAGGAAACTTTTTTAGAATGTAAGTGTTTAAGAAATCTCTTGCATCATGCAAGGCAGAAATCATTGGCCACTAATGAGGAAAGTGGAACACCAAGGCAAAACAAAGAAACTGCTCCAACTGCCCTTTCTGCCTCCTGCCACCATTACTGGAGCTTTGTACTTTGACAGATGGGCCATTAAGATGAACAACAGACATTCTTAGCCCAGAGAAGGTATCAGGGCATGGCTCCCAGCTACTGGAACAGCACCATTCTCGTTCAGGTCATGCTTTGAAATCACCTCATTTGGTGATTTATGGCATTCAAGGAAGGGTTTTCCAGTACAGCTTGCTTATGATGCTGTCCTGACACTTGATTAAATATTACTGAGTGCCTCAAAGCTTCCCTTCCAAACCAAGAGCCTAACAGGCATCTGTGAGCAATATGAAACAGATATCAAGAAAACCTCCCAAGACCTGATGATGTGAGGCTATGCATCTAGAAAATGATGCCCTGCTGGCTCTTGCTGGCCAGTGCTCATGATGTCTAATATATTTACAAGAGGTAAGGTGACAACAGATCTAATTGTCATAAAGTTTGAAGTCCTGCTGCAGCTGATCACCCTTAAGATAAGATCATAATCTGACCAAAGCTTTGCCCTCTTTAGCTTCAGAAGGAGTAAGAGTGTCACCTCCATGAGGTTACATTTCCTCTTTGTTTCTGAGCTGAAGTCTCATATTCATTTCAATTTCTAGGGCAAATGGGAAAGTATCAGTGAAGGAAACAACATCTCTAAGTTTCTTAAGAACAATATAGGGATTTCAAAGTGTCCGCTTATAATCCCATTACAGAGGGTGGGGGACTAAAGTCCCGTGTTTGTCTTAATGAAGTGGATGGCTTTTTGGACAAATATTCTACATGTGGAAAGACAAGTTTTCCAAAGAATAAGGTCCTCATATACTTGTTATAGAAAGTGTTCCCAGATAGATGAATTCTAAGTAGGTGTGCAGGACACACCATAAGATAACCATAAGGTAAGCATAACTGAGTGATTATTTGGGAGAAATCATGGTATATAGCAGCTACATTTGCACAGAAGGCTAAGTCATTTGCCTTGACAGTGTTCCATAATGTTGACCTATAGGTCTTTGAAAGGGCATGGCTTAATGTGACCAGGCATGGTTTGATTGCATATATTGCTTGCTCCTGTATTATTTTATTGGAAGTCAAAATTAAAGACAATATTCTATATCATCACCAGTAGGAGACAAATTAGCATTTCAGACAGGCACTTTAGAGGCAATTGTCAAGATCAAAGGAGATAATATTTGTGAAGAGCTTAGCACAAAGCCTGGCACATGGTACATGCTTATTAAATCTTGTTCCCTGTTCCCTTTTCCTAATGAAAATTTAAGACCTTATGTGCATGAGAATTTGACATATCACCTATGAACTGAGAACAAAAACAGTGTCTTCCACTCGGTGCCAACATACTGTGGAAAAAATGTCCACTATGTTACTGATCAGTTTGGAGAGTCTAAATCAGAGCTTCTCAAGCTTTTTGGCCTCAGGACTCCTTTACACTCTTAAAAATTATTATGGAGACTTTGTTTATGTGAGTTATATCTATCATTATTTAGCATATTAGAAATTAAAACATCTTAATATTATTATGACCACAGTTTTGACCTTACAGATCCTCTGAAAGGATATAAGTCCCTGAACCACACTTTGAGAACTGTTGTTCTAAATGAACAGGAAAAAAAACAAACAAGCAATGGGAAAGTAAATGAGGATCATTTAAAAGAACTTATGTGTTACAGTTAGCATTTATGTAGCTACTTAGGGTTTGCAAAGTGCTTTACAAATAAGATCTAATTTGATCCTCATATAACAGCCCTGAGAGGTGGGTGCTATGATCATTTTGTAGAGGAGGAAACCGAGGCTGAAAAAGGTTAAGTGACTTGCCCAGGGTCACACAGCTAACAAGTATCTGAGACTGGATAGGAACTGAGGTCTTCTTGACTTCAGGTCCAACATTTTATCTGTTGAGACAGTCAAGTGGCACAGGGGATACAGTGCTGGTCAGGAAGACCCGAGTTCAAGCACTGCTCCTGATATATCCTAGTTGTATGATTCTTGGCAAATTGCTGACTCTCAATGCCTTAGGCCACCTCCAAAACCTGTGTTATAAAGCAATTGATGATCTGTATCATCATGGATGTTTCCCTAACTGGAGTTCCCCATATCAATGAAATCAAAGGTCTTGCTTCCTACAGCTCCTCCTTTTCCCCAATTCAAGGGAAATAAATGACTCCTGGAAGGAAGGAAGGCAGAGAAAGTTCTAATATGCAGCATTCAGGGACCGACTTCTTTTCAGACTTTGTCTTGTGCTTGATTCTGTGGAGAATAATGGACTTGAATCACTTTGAGGTCAAAAAATGAGAACTGTGATGATACTGAGCTTTTAAAAAAGAGTCCCTTAGAAAATGAGGCTCATTCAGGTTAAAGGGAGAAAGCCTAGAGAGATTCGCTACGACCTCATTGCCGCTAAGCCTTCCCCAAGCCTGTGCTTGGAGAAGGGTGACTTCCTTTGTCACACACAAAGTCAATTGATTGAGCCAGAGAGTTTCTTGGCTCCCTGATGGCCTTACCTTCCTCCCCTGCATAGGCCAGAATAGAGCGGGCACGCATCTGTTTCCCATCAGTTGTTTTGCCAGAACAAGTATGTGAGCAGGAGGACCACCCTGACCACGTGCTGAGCACACAGTCCTTGGGGCATGGCACTTCACAGGCCACAGGGATTGGAAAGATGGCATCTCTGCACAGCTGTCTGTCAACCTCTTCTCCTGGGGAAACAAGGGCCAGAAAGAGTCCATTACAATTACATTAATTTCAAATGTGCAATTGAGACCAGATGGTCACAACAAATAAATTAGACATTTTTTCCCTTTTGTTATTGGACAAAACCAGAGTTGACAGATGAGTGGCCAAAATGGGGCCCCTCCTGCTAAGCATGAAATGAATGCAGATATTGCCACCAGGACCCAGAGGAGCCTGCAGCCCAAATGCAGACAGGCTTTAGAGGGGACCCTACTCTATCCCTTTTGACATGTCTTCATATAACATATCTCAGTCTCATTTGATGCCACCAAAAACAAATTGTGCGCTAAGGCTTCAGAAAGCATAGCGTGAAAGCCACTCCTCTCCATCTTGTGGAAAAGAGCCCCGATTTTCTCATAAATAATGAATAGATTTACAGCACCTGCCATATGCTCTCAGGAGCCAACTCATGAGGATCTAGATTTCAGAAATTCCATGATAAGGGTTCCCTGAGAACTCATGATGTGTGTGTGTGTGTGTGTGTGTGTGTGTGTGACAACTGGAATGTTTCAATCTGATTATTAAAATTGATTTTATCAGTTGAAGATGTGATATGTCAATGAGAGAAGAACCATAAAAATCCTAGGAAAATTCTGCCTAGGATTGTCTGGTTTCATCACCAGAATGGGAGATGACAGAATCATCAGGCAAATGTCAATTTTATTCAGTTCAGTATTCATTAAGTACCTACTGTGTGTAAGGTACTTGTACAAAGAACCAAGGGAACACTCAAAGAAGAAATAAAGCTGGTCTCTTCCCTCAGTGACTTTGCCATCCACTGATATAGTCATGGTTGTACTTAAAAACCATTTTAACCCATCTGGATGGAGCATATGGACAAGAGACGCACAGCACAAGTATGGGTGGATGGGCTGTGATCTACAGTAATGCAAACGTCACATTATAGAATTTGAGATCATTTCAATTTATTGCTGGAAGGGACCTTTGTGGTCAACATGTCCAATGCCCTTATTTTAACAAAGAGGAAACTGAGGCACAGAGAGATTCTGTGATGGCTTCAGAGTCACACATCTAGTAAGTATCTAAGGTAGGATTTGAATTTCAAGTCATCTTGATTTCAAGTCCTATACCCTAACCATGGAATCTGCTGCCTCTCAGTGTAAACATTGACCCATGGAAGTGTGAACATGAACACAACAGGCAAGAAAAGGAGAAGAACAGGGAATACTCTGGCATTCATCAACAGGAGATAGAGAGGGTAGGGTATGAAAAGATGTAAGGAAAATAGAAATATGACTACAGTCTGAAGATGCCAATGTTTCCCTAAAAGAATTGTAAATAATCCCAATGTATTGGAGGCAAGGTTTGTTCAACTTTGCTAGGCTTATTAGTGCTGAGACAAAAAGGCTGATGTGGCAGAAACCATTCTTCTTCCAGAGATTATGCCCATAGCAGTGGCTGGCCAGGTTTTCAGTATGGAGAATAAGTGAGAAAGCATGTTGCTTAGCACATACTTAGCCCTCACAACATGCCTTTTCATTCATTTCCTCACTCACTCATTCATTTATTCATCCAATCCATTCACTTACTCATTCAAGTTACCTCAAAGAGGAGACTTTAAATGAACTGAACCTCATCATGGATGGTATTACTTACAGGCTGCCCCAAGGAGCTTGGAAGCCCCTGATTGGGGTCTTTTGGGTCTGATATGGTAAACAGAAATCAAAGAGAGGAGAAGTTTGAGACGTCATGCCTAAGAGTGCCCAGTCCATCATCAAGGATTTCCTAACTACAGGAACCTAGGTCTTGAAAACTGGCAGGTTTTGTATGTTCCTGGACTAGAATAAGAGCCCTCAGACCACTTCATAGAAAGACAATGGATTTTTGGCTTTAGTGCTGGAGGACATTAAGGAATGTTCTATTCCAATGTTGCTTTTGAAGTCAACAGCTCAGATGTGTTAACAATAATCATGATTAATAGCAGCAGCTGCCATTAGAATGTGAGACCCTTAAGGACAGGGACCATGATATTTGCCATTCTTTGTATTCCCAGAACTTAGTACAGTGCTTAGCACATAACAAGAGCCCAATAAATGTTTGTTGACTGAGTGATTTACATTTATATAGCACTTTGAGGTTTGAGAATTATCTATATATCTATATCAAATCAACAATTCTCGAGGTGGGTGCTATTATTATTTCCATTGTGCAAATGAAGAAACTGAGGCTAAGAGGGCTTAAATGGCTTGCTTAGGGTCACATACCTTATAAATGTCAAAGTCAGGATTCAAACCCAGGTCTTCTTGACTGTAGTCAAATTCAGAATTTTATCCATTATGTTGCCTAGTTGCCACATAGGAAGAAGCAGTGACAAAATGTACAGGGAATGCCAGGATTGACAGAGATAACATGGTGTCATGGGGAACTAACCATATTTATTTTCACATTCTGAAGGAATTCCAGGAATGTGGAATGATTGGCTGAAATACATGGGTTTTCATTGCAAACAGTGACCTAGAAGTAGTCTGTTGGGTAAGATGGACATGTTCCAAGCCAGGGACAGCACCTCTGGACAGTGCTCTATACTGTGAGATGGCTATTGAGTCTGTCACTGCCTGTCGGGTCTTGATCATCATCAACCCCTGAAGGAGATAGAGGCTTGGAGTGAACTTCCCTGTGGCAAGTCATACTTTGGAAGTCTTTCTTCCTTTCCAGAAGAGAGGCTGGAAAGAAACAAACTTAGAATGAAAGGAAATGGAGATGCTGTCTTCCAAAGGGATAGAAAAGTGAGAGTGGGGCCAGTTTGAGAAAGAGTTGGTTGTCTGTGAGACCAATTACTCAGCCTCAGATAGAGTAGTCATCTACAGCCCCTGGACTGTGGATTAGAGACTCGGCACCAACCTCGGCTGTGTCTCCTTCCATCTGTGTCCAACCAGACTGAAATAGAAACTAATAAGAAGCAGGCCAGCTACATCCAGATTTCATTTAGTGGGAAACAGATGGCCAAAGATGAAAAGGAATTTAATAAAGTGATCTCCTTTGTTTGTGAAAGAGGTACATGCAGGCCACACACCCTCAGCTCTCCCTAAAGAATGATCAAACATTGAGCCAACCATACTCGCCCATAAAGTCAGCGCTCTGACCAAGGATACACATTTCAGAGATTGACATAGATTGGCAGCGTAGACCTTGGGCCATGGAATAAGGTAAAAGCCACTGCCCCATAGGGAGGTAGAATCTATGCCTTCAGCATCATTAGTTCTATGTTCTCACCCGCTAACTTCAGATGCTATGGACTAGAGCACAGAAAAATGCTTCTCAGTGTTGGTTTTTTTAAACAGCTAAACCCCTCACCCACTGCCTCCCAACCTTGACATCATTCACTAGCCTCAGCTATCAAATGTGGGGTATTTAGCTTTTCTTAAGCAACCAATTATATACCAATTACCCACCTGAAATGAATATTAATACTATTTACTTATGAGACATTGTGTGGTATAATGTGTGACAATAGGTAAGTCATTTGCTGCTTGGTATTGTAGGTAATTCTCTATGATGATAGAGAATTGTTGTAGATAAAGTGCCCATATGACTTTGTAGAGAGGGTTGCCTCACCTACACATTCCCTGTACTAGTGAAACCATAGGTGCAGCATATCCAGTCATCTTGCCTGAACTTCAGCCCTCTATGACCAGCCATACGATCAGCTAGTTATGCCATAGGCAGGTTGAACTCAACACAGAGGTCATCTTTTCCCCAAACTACCCCTCTTTTGAACATCCCTATTTCTGCCAAGGCACAGCTGTCTTCCCACTGACCCAAATTCATGACTTCAGCATCCCATCCGATTCTTTCCTTTCCCACATTTGTCTCCTACATATAGTCAGCTGCCAAGTCTTGTTGATTCTTCTTCCTTAGTATTTCTTGCACCTGTTCCCTTATTATCACCTACACCAATAGTCCCTTGATCCTGGTCAGAATTTCCTTTGTCTGGCTTATTACAGCAGCCTCATAACTAGTTCCCTTGTCTCGAGTCTCTCCCCTGTCCCATCTCTTGTCCATATAACCGCCATATTGATATTCTTAAGGCACAGCTCCAACCATTGTCCTTGATCAAGAAGATTCAGTAGCTCCCCATTGCCTCTTGGATGAAAGGATCCTAACAGATCCTTTTAAGATAATTTTGTGTCATTTCTCCCTCAGACACACTTCTAGTCAACCTAGTCCACTTTCTGTTCTCTGTCTCATACCACTGTGCCTTTACAGAGGTTGTCTCATGTACCCATGATGATCTCTTTCTGGGCTTCCCTTTTGGAATTTCTAGTCCTATTCAAGGCTTAGTCCAAACATCTCCTTAAAAAAGGCCTTTCCTGATCTCCCAGGTGCTGATGCTCTACCTCTCCTGAAATTACTTTGTATTTACTGATCTGTGCATGTGATGTTTTCATACAATAAAATGTAAGATCCCTGAGGGCAGGGATTGTCTCACTTTTTATCTTTCTGGACACAATGCTGGGCACACCATAGGCCTTCGGTGAATGCTTACTGAAATGAACTGAACACCATATAGGGGTTTGCCAACTGACAAAGGACCTTCTTTTTGCAAAGATAAGCTCCGAAGGCATTTTCTTTTCTCAAAATCTTGATGGTCCTAGAAATCTGTGTAGTTGTCATAACTAACTCAAATATCTTGAGCTTGGAGAAGTTGGTGGAGTCTTGAAAATGCAGTGTACTTATCTACAAGGTTAATTCACTGGGAGGAGCTGGGACAGGCAGCAACTGTGCAGTGGATGGAAAACCTGAGTCTGGGGAAGGACTAAGGGTCTACGGTCAAGACAGCTGAGCCCCAAACAAGGTAGGAAGTAGATGGAAGGGTCTAAATAGCCAAGAAGCTAGGCCAGTTTCTAAGCCCACATTAGGAACATTTCAGGTTTATACTTTGTGATTCAACAAGTTTGAATGCTGGATGCCTGCTCTGTGTTGACTTACTTCACCAGAATATCAGAAAAGCCCTTTTGAAAAATCCCATTTCAGTCTTGAGGGTACTTAGGGGACCTCTCACATCAAGAACATATGTTCAATGTGCTCTACCCAGTAGGGGCTCAGTAAATATTGTTGAATTAATGAATGAATGTTTCTATGCTTAGGGCAGGAGCTTCTGGGAAGATTCAGTAATGCCTTGGAAGCCTGGGCAGAGACTGGTGCCAACAGCCCAGAGAGACTCAGATGGGCAGCTATCCAAGCATTTGAACAAAGGTCAAGCAAGGCTGAACAGAGAAAAGGAAGGAAACCTCAAGGAGTCCTGCCTGCCTCTGGCTGACCCTCTTCCTGTCTGCTTCCTCTCAGGCTGTGAATGCATGGGCACATGTTATAGGGGCACCAGGTTGGTTCACACTCTATTTAGTGAACTATGCTATTAAAGTGGAAGGTCCGAACCATCATCAGAGTAATGGAAAGGACATTTCCCCTCTCCAGGGCACCTACCCTGCCACTCTGAGGGTGAGATGTGGGCCCATGCCAGAGCCCTGCTCCAGCCTCCCATGCCTGGATCTCATAGAACACATATCCCATTCCCTCTACTGAAGTTGGTATAGTTCTTACCTTGTACCCAGCCCAGTACCATTGGCTTCTCCAGTCTCTCTGTCTCTGTCTCTCTCTGTCTCTGTCCCTCTCTGTCTCTGTCTGTCTCTTACAATTTCTCAAGAGGATTTTGATCTTGACACCATAAACACATACTCTACCTCCCCACCCCCACCCAACACACTCTATTTTGTAACAGGAACTTTCCAGTGCCAGTAGCACCAAACAGCTGCTTTGCAACTACATAATGCCTCATTCTGAGGAGCTCAAGAGACTTTACTAAACTTGCAAAAGGTACATTTTACAGGAAGCATATGGAGAAAAAAGACATGTGCGAACCCCAGGGCTAAAAATGTATCACATTTCTGCAGCCTGATTTTCTATTGGCATCATATTTGTGCGCTTCTCAGCTTTCCTTAGAAAAGGGGAAAAAAAGGAAAAAAATCCTATTTGCTTCAATGGTGTGATCTATAACTTTGAAAAATAGTCACATTGATGCTTCTGGTTTTTATGTCACTGTCACTTTCTGAAAATCCTCTCCCCCCATCAAGCCTTTTCACACCAACCAAAGAAAATAATTTATGCAAGACAAGCTGACACACTGACTGTTCTTGACAACGTATTACCCAAGCTGCACCTAGTGTTACCCAGCTCTCTACCAAGAAGAGTGAAGTATGTCTCGGCATTTTTTCCCTGAGGCCATGACTGGTCATAGCAATTACTCAAAGTTCCATTTTTTTTTAGCATTCTTTTCCTTTACATAGTTGTTGTCATGCATTCTGCTATCCTGATTCTGCCTGCTTCATCCCTTTAAATGTCTCCTCATATTTTCTGGACTTCTTCATATTCATCATTTCTTAAAGCATGGTAATATTCTTAAGTCATAATAGGTGTAGCCATTCCCTAATCAATGACTGTTCATTTTTTTCCTTGCTGCTATGAACATTTTGATGTGTATTCAGCCTTTCTTTCTATCATTGACCTACTTAGGGTACAAACCCCAGTAAAGGGATTGCTGGGTCCAAGATGGTAGACAGTTCAATAACTTTTTCAGCAAAATTATACATAAATTCAAATTATTTTCCCGAATGGCTGTACCTATTCATAGCTTCATGCAAAGTATACTAGTGTGCCCGTTTTCCTACAAGCCCTCCAACACTGACAATTTCCACCTTTTATTGTCTTTATCAATTTGCTGGGTCAGAAAGAAAGCCTCAGAGGTGTTTTAATTGCATTTCTCTTAGTATTAGTAATTTAGAACATTTTCTCCTATGGTTGTTGATAGCCTATCCATCTTCCTTCAAAAACTGTTTATATCCTTTTACCTCAAAGGCGCCATGTTCCATTATTCTTATATCTTTAGTCAAAGTAGCCAGACTCAAATGGATGAGGAATTCTTGGAAAGGAGGCCACAAGAAAGTGAAATCAGCTTTGCTTTGAGGGCTAAGCACATTATTTATATACTCTCCTTCACCACATTACCTCTCGTTTTCTTTTTAGAAAGGTTAAAGAATGGTGTTTCAATCATCATTCTTGCTAGTTAGTTAATGCAATCTTGTAAATAATTTTAGGAAATGCTTTGATCCACAGACATTATTTGTACTTCACTCATCTTTCATCCTTTAGTGATACCCTCTTCCCTTCCTACCCATAGTCACACCAGCCTGTTAATCTTTATGTCACAGGGCAATTAGTATGTCAGTATCTGCCAATAATCTGGGAAGCCTCCTTGAAGATTTCCATAAGAACATCACATAAAGTTAAAGGAGATTCAAATGGATATTATCCTTTTTTTATTCAAGAAATGGTTATTTATTGAGAGTCATTTGTGATCTCACGGCATTCTATAAACAGGGTCTCATCCATCTAGCAGCAGGGGGAAATGGGAAGAAGAGCATTAGAAATCATTTAATAAAAGGGGAAAATAAAGCATAGACTGGCTAAAGTCGCCAGATTCATAAAGTCAGCCATGGAAAGCGATTACTGAAGCTCTGATTTGGAGATTAGTGCTGAAACAACATTTCGTTCTTCCACCTATTTCAGACACACACACACACACACACACACACACACACACACACACACACAACATTTCAATTTCTCCTATATCCCAAGAAACAGCCTGAAAATATCAAGAAGCCCTGTGACTGTGGACAAAGTGACTGTCCCATTTACAGTTAGTATTTAATTCAATGGATAACTTGGGGCGGGGGCAAGTTTATGCCTTGAAAATTGGAGCTAAATTGGATTTGGGTTGGTACACATGGCCAGAATTGTGCATAAGGATTACCTCTACAACCTACACATGTACACGCAAGTCACTTAAGCATGATGGTGAATCTGTACTTTTAGAACCTAAAAATCATAAGTTTAAATAACAAATAAGAATTATAAAAATGCATTCATGTTTGTAGGAATTAATTTGCTTGCTGAGATGTATATGTATATATATATATATACATACATACATATATATATAGCCAAAAGTAAATGATATCAGAACAAAAAAAATCCATTTAACATGAGACCTCTTAATAATCATTAAAGAGCTGGATTCTTGATTTTGATAACCCTTAGCTTTTCTCATTATTTCCTTCTCTCTTTAACTCTTTTCTCCATTGTATATTATGGATCAGATTATCTTGTCTCATTTTGCTAGATCATCAAATTACTTTCAGGGTTTTCTCCTCTTTGTTATTCATTTTTCTACCTCTTTAGACACCATTTCCGCCCTTTTCTTCAAGTCCTTATTATCCTGTCTTTCCCACATCCTTTCCTTCCTTCCTTTGTCTTCCCTCCAGTGATACCTCTGTTCTCCTTCCTCTGTGACCTGAGCAAGATTGAATCAGGTGACCTTGAGGTATAAGGCAGCATTACCAGTCCCCCTGAGCTATCCAGACCTGTCAGACTGTCCAATTTCAGGCTGAAATGTGCTAAAACACGTGACCTCTAAATCCTGAGGTGCTGTGGGGCATATTTTAATAAAGTATTTAAAGGCACAAGATGCTGCAAATAAGTGTTGAAAAATTAGGTTGGGCTTCAACCCTAACTTTGAATTTCTTTGCTTTAGTGAAGTTAACTACACCCTCAGGGTGGAGTGCCAGCTCACTGAGCAGCACATTATGCAAACAATTCTCTAATATCACATTCCAGATTTCCCCATACATAAATGTCTGGGGGCTAGGTCGAGGGAAAGCCTCTTTCCTATCTGGAAGTTTTGTTATATAGAAGTTCTGAAGGCACAGCCCACAACTTGGGTCCTGTTGCCCATCTATCACTATAGCCCTGGAGTCTTTCAATCAATGGACACTTATGGAATATCCCTAAGACACTCCTTTGTCCAAGGAACCACAGAGACTTGGTGTTGTGAGACGTCCAAAGGAAAATATAATTGACTTTCTCCCATCCTGGAGAATCGTAGAATCATAGCATTGCAAGTGACCTCAGCTGTCATCTAGTCCAATCCCTTCCTCAACAAGACATCCCTTGGTAGCACCTCTTATAGGGGGCCATCCCACCCTTCTTGAAGACCTCCAGTGAGGAGGCAGCCCAGGCCAGTGTGGGATGGCCCTCATTGTTTAGATGACTTCTTTACATCAAACTAAAATATCTCCCCCATCCCCGGCCAATAACCACCATTTAAAACTTAGCAAATTAAAAATAAGGATGTAACTGGGGATTTCACAGGTCACTCACAACACTTCCTTGCCTGATGCTGGCTAGCCACACGTGCTAGTTCAGTAGTTGGGTGACTAGGGGATGACAAAGCCCCCAGTGTGGCACTGATGAAGTCTTCCCTCATTAGTCACTGAGCAGAAAGAACCAGTGACCTAGTGGACCTTTACAACGGAGCACCCAACCTCAGCTCTCTCCCCCTCTTTCTGTTCTTTGCTGCAGAGTGTGTGAGAGCCCTTTCAGCATTTCAGTGGAGTTGTAAGGACAGAGCGGCTAAGCTATATGGTGGCTAGATCACTGGCAGCTAGAGCAAGGACATTCATCAAGGTAGGCTGTAACATGGGCCTCTACTTCCTTTGCTTTGTATTTCTTTGCTCACCTTGGAGACAGACAACCTGGTGGGTTTGAGAGGTTGGATGTCTTGGGTCTACTGGTAACTGCTGATTGCTGGCAAGTGTTGTTTCTGCATCAGAAGAGACAGTCACCAAAAAGAGGCTGGGCCTAAACTGTAGCCTAGTTTGTCACAATGCATAGACCTGGAGTTGTTTGGATAGTGCAGAGCCAAGGTGAAATGTAGCAATGTCTCTTGAGCAGTCCTGCTTTGATGCCTGCCTCATCCTCCTGGTACAGGGTATCAGGTGTTAGTGCTGCTGCTTGTTAAGTTCATTTGGTTGTTTAAGCATTTTCTGACTACATCTTTTTTAATTGCCAATGGTCACTTGTATTTTTTAATTGTCAATGGTCACCCCCATGAGGCTGTCTCCTATAATGATGTATCTAGCCACAGCCTCTCCCATGAGCTGCAGGTCAGTGTCTTCTGCAAATTTAATCTATCATAATGGACCTCAGCATTCTCCCCTCCAAACCTGCCCCTTTCCCCAAATTACCTATTTTTGTGGATGGATCACTCCTGCCAGTTACCCAGACCCCAAATCTCAGTGTTCTTGACATTTCCCTCTCAATATCCCTATTTGATCAATTGCTGAGCCTTGGCATTTCTACCTAATCACACCTCTTGCATCTCATATGACCTTGATCCTAGAACCTATTACCACTAATTGCTTTACCTACTTTCAGTCCGAAAGGACTGAAAGGAACCTTTCTCTGATTTCTCCTGCACACAGTTGCCAAAATGTTCTTCCAAGTGCACCAGTCTTACCAGGTCACTCAGCTTCTCAAGAACATTCAGTCAAGGCTTCCTCTAAGGGCAAAATGCAGACTCCATCACCTGGCACTGAAGGCCCTCCATCAACTGTGTCCAACCTGCCTTTACAATCCTGTTTCATATTATTCCCTTTCTCCCACTATATTTTAACCAGACTGAACTCGAAACTTCTGTTTCCCATCTCTGCGTCTTTTTGTAGGTTGCCTTCTGTACCTGGAATATACTCTTTCCTCATATGTATCCATTAAAACCCTTCTTTTCCTTCAAAACTCATCTCATGTGTCACCTCCTCTGTGAGCCATGAAGGCTTCTTAGATTTCACCACTGCTGAAAGTGCTCTTTCGGCTCTCATATTTTCTAGGGCATTTCCCTATATCTTTCCTTTGGCTTCGTTCCCCTATACCTTGCACAACATTATACTTCTCTGTATCTCTACCATTGGAAGTCTGAAGGCTCCATGAAAGCAGGGACTGTGTCCATCTTCACCTTTATATCTCCATGACTGAGGATAGCTGGTGTCTGAGTAATGTTCATTGAATGAAAAAAAACATAATGTGTATTTCATCTACACCTTTGCACAAGGGGCCATTTGGTCACTGATTTTTCTTTTCCCTGCACACAGTAGGTAAGTAAGACATGCTCACAGAACTGAATTGCGTTCTTCCTACAGTGTAAATCTTTCCAAGAATATATTGATTCTACTAAGCATATCTGGAAATCATCAATAGTCTGCTTTGGGAAATGAACTGGAACACGGTTGAGAAGATAAGTTTTTATAGCATCTGCTTTATTTCTTTAGGGGTTTACTCTTCTGAGCAGCCTAATTGCTTCTGACATTTCCATAATGATTTTATGAGCATCTTGACCTTTGACGCCTTCCTTTTTTGGAGCTCATAAAATGATAAACTGCCAGAAACTATACATCCCTAAAGAGATAACAACAGCCACTTGAAGTCCTCTCGGTGTGGAGGGAGCCTCATCTGAGGGAGAATTTCACCTCCTGCCTTCCCTAGGGTGCTGCCCCAATCATCACTTCACAACTTGTCTCCGAAGATGACCAGGGCATGTTGCTTCTCACAGAACAGAATGGTCCTGCCAAGCCTGTTCTTATGTGTGTTTAATAAAAGGGTGAATGCAAATTCACTAGAAGAATCTAGTTAAAAATAAAATGTGACATTCTTGTTGGTGTGCATGCACTTGCTAAAAACAAGATTTGGATAAAGATAACCCAGCCACTCTACACTCACTGTTGACATTTTCCAATATAACATAAATTGAGGACAGGCCATTTGCCCAGGAGTTTATAGCACTTGGTATATGACATCAATATCAATGAAGTACAAACCTATTGAATACATTCTCTCTGATTCTGTATCTTCTAAAGGTCTGTGTAGAGGCCCTCAGATCTCAAAGGACAGCTTAAAAGAAAATCTAAACCTCTATTGAATTAGGAGAGTCTGAAAATGAGCATAGTTTGTGGCCACATTTAAAAGTGAAGAAGTAGTTGCCTGTTTGATCAAGCAAGAAAAGGAGATGCAGGCACTCTGATGTCTGAGATTTTTAATGCAGCGACCCTGAGTGGAGGGATTTTCACAAGCTATATCAGGAGATCAGGGTGGCCTGACAGAGCCAGAGTGGGGCTGGGGGAGAAAGGGCGAGCAGAGATGCCTAGAGAGAAGGTAGAGAGGCTTTTCACAGTCATGATTTTAGACAAAAGCTTTGTTGAGGGAATTCAAGGGACAGAATCACCAGTAAGAAGGATGCAAAGAAGAGAATCTCAGGAAAACATTTTTCAGGGTAGAAATCTAGAAAATGATGTATTCTGCAAAGATGAAGAAGATTTAAAAAAAATATTATGTTTTAAATACCAGAGATTAGACCCAGATAGCGACTTGAAATTCACAGTCAGGCAATCAATAAGGATTCATTGTCCAAGGTACTGAAGGTTAAAGGACAGACTAAATGCTTACTGGCCTCAGGAAGCTCACATTCTACTAGGCGAGATTGCAAGCGTGTCTATGAAGCCTCTGAAAAGTGAAGATCAGGGAAGGCTCCATGGAGAACGTAGCACTTGAGCTGAGCCTGGAAGGAAACAGGATTCTTTGAGCCAGAGGGGAGGGGGGAGGACAGTTCAGGTACCAGGGACAGCCGGTGTAGAGGTGTTGAGAAGGAAAAGGGAGAACCCTGTGTGAGGTCCACTGAGTCCCTGGAGGGGAGCAGCTTTTAATAAGGTTGGAAACTAGATTGGGGCCAGATAGAGAAGAGCTTGAGAGGTTTCCATTTGATCTGAGAAAATAGAGGACAGATAGAATTTACTGAATAGAAGAGTGACGTGGTCAGGCCTGTGTTTTAGGAAAACCAAGCTACGTGGGGGATGGATTGGGAATGGGGGAGAATTAAGGGAAGGGACCCAGTGAGGAGGCCATAGCCATGGTCGAGGTTAGGATTAATGAGAACCTTGCACAGCTGTGGCTGTGGTTTTCTGAGTAGAAAGAAAGGAGCAGATGCAAAAGATGTCACAGAGATAGAAAGGATAAGATTTAGCAGCTGATTGGGCATCAGAATGAGAGTAAGGAGTCAAGTGTCAGTCAATCAATCAATATCTGTAAAGCACAGGCAGGCCACGTTCTAGGCACTGGGGGAAGGTATAAGTACAAAGAATGAAACACTCCCTACTCACAATAAGTTTAAATTTCAATGGAGAAAACAAGTGCATTTAAAAATAGAGAGAGTACAAACATTAAAGTTAATATGTTCAAATATGTGCAAAGTCATTAAAACATAAGTTTGGGAAGAAGGGCACTAGCAGATAGATGAAGAAAGGCTTCATGCAGAATATGACGCCTGACCTGTACCTTAAAGACAGAGAGGCACTGTAAGGTAGAGGTAAGGAAGGAGTGCATAATGGGCATGGAAAGGATGGCCAGTACAAAAGGGCGGAGATGGGGGATGGAGGAACAGAGAGAAGGTCAGTTAGGGTGGACTGAAGAGTGTGGGATGGAGAGTTAGGTCCAATGAGGCTGGATTGATATGTTGGGGCCAGGTTGTGGAAGACATTAAAGGCTAAACAGAAGCATTTCAATTTATCCTGCAGGCAATAGGAAGTCACTGGAGTTGATTTAGTAGAGGACTTACGTGGTCATATCTGACTTTGGCAACAGAGGTAGGATGTACCCAAGTTGGGAGAAGACCTGAGGCAGGGATATCAGTTAGGAGATTGTTGCTACCCTGTAGGCCAGAGATAATGAGAGTCTGAACTAAAGGTGGTAGCTGAGTTAGGGGAGAGAAGGGGTCAGAGCAGAGACATGTTAAAGGTACAAAAATCAAGATTTGGCAAATGATTGGACATGTGGGGTGATGAAGCATGAAAAGGCCAGGATCACACCAAGCTTCTGAAACTGGGGCACAGGAAGGAGAATGGTGCCTTCAACAGATATAAGGGGTTTGGAAGAGGGGAAGGTTCAGGGGGAAATAAAATAAGCCAGCTTTAGATGAATTCAATTTATGGGAAAGCTAGTTTGATAAAGTTTAGTAGGAAGTTGGTGATCTGGGACTAGAATGGGAGGTGGGCTCAACAGCTGTCACTGTCCCCATTTCACAGATGAGTGAACTTTCATCCAGAGAAGTTACCTGAATAGTTAGAAGAGTTAGAGCTGGCATTTGAACCTAGGCCTCCCCTGGCCCTAAACCTTCATTCTTTCCCCTTCACCATGAAATCCCTCCAAAAGGAAGAAGGACCTCAGCCTTTATCTGTATAAAATTTGCGTATGGGAATCCTTTGGTGAGAATGAAAGATTAAATGTTGGAGTGTCATTAACCAATTACACCAATGTGCATTTGGAAAGAGAAAAACCTCTTTAAAAGGTAGATAGGGTGCTGATTGCAATTTTCCTTCTCTCCCTCTCTCTCTTTCCTTCTCCCTCCTCCCTCTCTTTCCCTCTCTCTCCCCCCTTCCCCTGCCTCCCACCTTCCCACCTTTCTCCCTTTACACTCAAAGTCAAGAAAGTTTCTAGTGAGCCAAGTGCTCTAGGGATAATTCAAATTTCCAAAAGGAAGATTACGTGGTAACGACAAACTTGATTTTTACATGAAAGCTCTGAGAGCCAGACTCAAGGGAAAGGAAATCAAGCAGTTCCCACACTTGAATGGGGAATCCTAGCCTCATTAGGGCCAGACGGACCAGGAATCTCAAGCACATCCTTTCAATATCCGAGGCAAAGAGAGCCAGATACCAGTGGTTTTATACACTAAAAAGACACTGATGTGTTTGGGGAGGATGGTGTACACGTTTATCGAAAAGAATAGGAATCAAGATTAGATGAAGGCCTCTAGCATAGAGGGTAATGAAAAAACTGAGCCACTTGCCAGTGAGGTAATGAAGAAATGGCGCTTTCTAATTGGATTCCTCTGGGGTGGTCATTGCATTATGAGTCAGGCAATAAGTGTCTGGGTTATAGGTTGCATTACGTTATCCAGGAGGGTCAGAATGGGTGCAGGCTGGATCCAGTCCCTGCCACAGACACAGAGTCAAGGGAGGGGCCCTTGCAAGTATTCCCTGATCCTAAAATCTCCTCCAGTGAGAGAAAAAAAGAAAAATGATGAGGCAAAGAGTTTATAGTGTTTGTCCTGAGTGGCCTAATAGCAGATAAGGGGCTAAAGAGGGTTATTGCCATAGAAGGCTGTGTTCATGGGCTGTGCTTTTCCTGCTTTCCTGGTTCTTATTCATCTTATTATCTCTTCTGATTAATACTTGCTATCTGATTAATACTTATTATTAGTCAATGTACAACTAACAATGAGCAACCGAGCATTTCTCACTTGCCGTTTTGATCATGTTTGTTATGAATGACTATCTGTTTTAAGTATTTAGCAGAATATTTGGTACTTAATCAATCTTTCCAAAACAGATCTGACTATATCACTCAGCAACTGAAAAATCTTTCTTACCATTGACATAAACTCCTCCTCAGCTCCATATTCCCTGCTCCCCCATCTGGCCCCTTCCTAGCTTTCTAATTTCATATTACTTTCCTCTAGTCATTCTCTATCTTAATCAAACTGGTCTGCTAGTCATTTGCTGTAATATACTCCCTCTTACTCCTTGCCTTTGAATGGGAGGGAGGGGAAAGACATGTCTGGAATGCACCCCCTCTTCATCTCTAGCTTTTGCAATGATAAACCCCCTTCAGAGCTATACAAGCCTTTCTCTCCCCTTCCACACAGCGCCTTGCACAAAGTAGATGCTCAAATGTTGAATGGAATCGAGTTGTCTTTTAAGCTTTCTTCACACAAAACCCAGAAAAAGCGGAGCTGTACATTTCTTTTCCTGTAGATGGGTACTACCTGTAGCTATGAGGGCAGCTCAGTCTGCTGCTGTCTTAGTGCTGGAAAAAGGCCAGAACTACTCAGCAGCAAATTGGAGTCAGTCCGAGGTGAATCTGTTCCATGACTCAGTGGAAAGAAAGAGCAGCCTGAAAGATTTCCAGCACCCCCAAGTCAGCCTCTACTTCTGATAGAAGTTGGACCCCACAAAAAGATTTTCCTTCTGGGGACTCTGGAGATGATTTGGAGGCACACGTGGCATTGGTAACTGAAAGGACAACAATAAAGCAGACTTTGTGAGCTGTGTATAAATCTGCTGCCGCCCTCACCAATACATGGCTTCTCTCTCAACCATTGCTCTAAATATTAATTCTATTTAATTATGTCTTAATTCAATGATAGTGATTATGCAGTCATTGTCTTTGAAGAAGGTTAGATAAAACTCACACTTTTTTTTCTGGAGACAGATGTGAAGAGATTTCTTGAACTATAAAGTATAATGTTTTGTAGATTAGAAATATTATGAAACTAAAAAATAAGTGGTTTTATTTTCCCCTACTCATTTTGTAAAAAAAAAAAAAAAAAGACACTCTTAATTATGGGCTCCACGAGTAGAAAATTCAATAGCCAGGCTATGGTGTTGCTTTAATTTAGGTTATTGTTGATTAAGGGGAACTGGAAACTCTCCTTATCTTGATGAAGATGCCTGCTATGGATCTTTACGGGTTCAGAAACACACTCCCTGGCTTGGAAGGACAAAGTGATGCAAGAAATGATTGAAACACTAGTAGTGTAAAAGCACATCTATTCATCTGTTAGCATCCATCCATCTACCCATTCAAACATTAAGGAATTACCCCAGGTGAGCGACCAGAAGTTCATAAAACAGAAATGAAAATGCCTTCTGCAGTCCCTGCCTGCTCTGCTCTAACAGTAAGATTTACATCAAGTATCTTTTTAGCAACTGGTATTAGCTTCTAGGCATATTCAGGTGAGTAGGAAGGAAGTCAACTTTTATCTTAGTTATCTTCCTCATTCAGGCTGAGTGCACTTAACAGGAATAGCTGGTGGTGGTGGCCAGCAGGATTCCTTCCAATTTCCTCATTGTGACTGGAAAGTGATACACCCACCACCTCCCTCTCCACCCCTTCAATCCAGTGACACTGGCCTCTTTGCTTTTCTTCATAGAAGACACTCATCTCCTGGCTCCAGGGCATTTTCACTGGCTATCCCTTACACACAGACTGTGCTCCCTCCTCATATCTGATTCCTGGCTTCCCTGGCTTCCTTCTAGTTTCAGCCAAAATTTCACATTCTACTGGAAGCTTTTCCCAAGCCCTCTCCATTCAAAGGCCTTCCCTCTTTTGTTGATCCCCTATTTACCTCATCTATAGCTTGGTTGGACATAGAGTCAATCTTCAACATTGGTGTGTTTTAAATTTTGGTCACATTTGCAGCTATGCGCAGTAGAGAACAAACGACAGGCGCTATGCCCACATCTGTGGAGCAGCCTGTATCCTCAGAGGAGCTTCTCTGATCTTGTTTACCCTATCACTGGAGAGTAAAGAGCTCCCCTTGCATTATTGCCTGTTTGCCTATAAAACTCAAGTTCTGAGTTGCATTGATGCCCCCAAAGCACAGTGTAAGTCCCTCGGGTTCTAAGCTTGAGCCTGTGAAGTCGATGATGTGGTTTAGGGAGAAAATAAAGATGTTAGATAAACTTAGTGCGGAAATGTCAGCAGCCGCTGTCAGCCGTGAGTTTGGTGTTAATGAATCAATGATTCATTATGTCTGCAAAAAGGAGAGTATTTGTAAAAGTGTCTGTGAATCCGCTCCAGAAAGTGCTGAAGTAACCTCTTAAGTGTGCAATGAGGGAATTGAAAAAATGGAAAAGTGGCTGTTTGTGGGTGACTTAATGTTTTGTTAATGTTAATGTATTAGTGTTTTGTTATAAAAAATGTAAACAGGAAAGTGTATTTTAAGCAATCTCTAGCAAAGACCACAGTTTCTGGTGGTCCTGGGAAGTTAACCCCCAACTTCCCACAGGTTTCATGTGTTTTTTGGGTTTTTTTGTTTTCGATTTTACTTTTATGCTATTTTCTAGGAATGTTATCCCCACAAAAGTTGGGGAATAACTGTACTTTGCCATTGTTATTGTTGTCTCCTCCATTGGACTATGAGCTCCTTGAGGGCAGGCACTGGCTTTTTCTTTCTTTGTATTCCAATCACTTAAAACAGTGCCTGGCTCACAGCAGGTTCTTCACAAATGTTTATGGTCTGACTGATGTGTTTTCTCACTAATTTAGGACAATTTTCAACCTACCTAGGTAACTACTTTGTACAGGAGAGTTATTCCACTTTGACCTTGACAGCTCATTAAATACACTCTCAATTTTTGACTATATATATATATATATGTATATAAAATCAATAAACACACATATTGTCAATAACATAGGCCCCAACCACTTATCAACCGAGTATTAAAATAGAAACTAATCATATTTTAGCTTAAAAATTCATTGTCAGAAATAATTTCTTATGAACACACACATATTATTCAGGAAGGCACCTTATAAAAGTTGCTGGAAAGATTTTCAGGAATAACTGAATTACCCATCCACCACTCAACTTGGGCCAAATAGTAAAATGATCTGACCAAACCTTTCCAAATAACTGAGGTCTGTGAGAGTAAAAATCAGAGAACCCTAGAATCAACATTCAGGGCTGGAAGGGACCTGAGGAACTGTTTTGTGGGCCCTTTTATACATGGTGGAGGGTTTCAGCTACAATGTCTCCAGAACATAGTCATCTAGCCCTTTGCTAATAAACGAGAACCCACTTCCTCTCTGTTCCAGTTGGGGACAGTTCTCAATGTTTGGAAGGTTTTCATGTTATCGAGCTTAGACTTGCCCCTTTGTAACTCCCCTGGTGTTTCTGGCTCTGCCATTTAGGGGTATGTAGAGTCCTATATTCCCCCTTCCCCACATCAGCTCTTCAATAGTGCACTGCACCTATCATTCTCCATCAACTCTGCCCTCCTTCATGCTGACATATCTTCTCCTGGTGAAATCTCCCCACTTCCTTCACTTGATTCTATTCTGCCACCATCCCCAGACCATTCAGTATCTGTATCACCCTCTGTTTGATATTTCTGGCTTATTGATCTCATTCCTAGAATATGGGACCCTGAACTGACTGTAATGTTCCAAATATGGTCTGAGCAGTGCAGGGGACTGTGGGACTAGTGTTTCCTTAGTTCCAAGATATTATGTATCTCATAATGTAGCTTAAAGTCCTACCAGGTTTTTTGGGGGGCTGCCATATGGCAATGTAAAAATAAAAAAGACAGATTAGTAGACTATAAAAACAGCATGTGCCAAAAAGTTCCCTTGACCATCTCCATGAGTCACCTTTAAATAACTCTAAGTGTTATTATCTGTCTATATTTTCCTCATGTTTTCCTCACCCCAGGGATGTACGATAATTACAACATATAATTTTTGTGACCTACTAAAATCATGTTCAAACTCAAACTCCATGAAATATATAACCAACTTCTTTTTTTTTTTAAAGAAACAAACCGGTACATTTAGTAATAATTTTGAAATAAGAGGGAAATGTATCTGCAAAGGGGCATTTCTGAGCCAGGCTGGGCTGCCCACTGGCAGGAAGAATGGGTGTGGGAGAACACTGCTTCATCCCTCTGGGCAATCTGTTGCTGACTCAGAAACCAGACACTGGAAAAGTTCTTAAAATGAACTTTGCCCAGGGAATAGAGAAAATGGTGCTTCCAGGGGGCAGTCAGCCTCACTTCTCTTACAGCAGAAGGCTGGCTTGTCTATAGCTGAGATCAATGGCTAGCCGTAATACGGAACCAGTGGACACTTTCTTTGGTCTGAGACTTGTCGGTTTTAGCAAAATCGTCTTTCCCTTTTAATTGATAAATGCATTAAATTTGTGTTTAAGATAACAACACCAAGAAAATGCAAGAAAATAAAGCTTGACAGTTCCTTGAAAAGTTATAGAAAAGTTAAATTTAAATGTTATCTTTTGTGTCATAAGGAGCCATATGCATGGAATTTGGTTTCACCTTGGTAATGAACCTCTGGACCCAAAGAATCCTGGGATATGAGAATTGAAAGAGGTTGTGGAGACACCCAGGCCACCCAGCTCATTTGACAGATGAGTATTTCAATAATTATGAAAGAATGTCATGTGTGGCTAGCCACAAAGCGATGCTCTGGGATGTGCCCCACACATACTTAGCGGCCTCATTACTGAGTTTGGCAATAGGAGGACATGCGTATCTCCATTGATATTGTAGTCATCAATCAGTCTTTGAATAATGTAGATACAGCTTTGACTTGGCATGGAGGAAAAATACAGAGACAGCCATAGTGTTTTCCCCATCCAGATAACTATTTTTAGATGTGAAATGTGTTGCCATCTGTCATCTGTGCAGGGCAAACAGATTAAGCAAAAGCAGGTAGAAACACTTTTGTAACTGGATAAAATTCTTTAGATTATTTGAAAATACTTAATAATGCTGAGCTAGTGAGGAAACCTTTTGCTTCTGAAAAGGAAACTGACACTAAACTTTGTCTAGTACAAGGAAGTACAGATGATTAAGATAAAATGTTGAGGGGGAGGCCAGGAAGAGTGTGGAAAGGAGTATTTCGGGCTAGGTTTTTAGTGACTCCTTCCCACTCTCTGGCTTACTCCTTTTAAAACTCATCTCAAGGACCACAGGAAACCTTTCTTGACCACCCCACCCCAGCCGCTGTGCCACTCCTTCCAAAATTACCCTGCATTTTTGTGCAGATATTCTGTATACTTAATTATGGCACACACCACTTGAACGTCAACCCCATTGAGGGAAAGGACTCTTTTCTGTCTTCTATGTGGATCTCTAGGTCTTAGCACTGTGCCTTTTACACAGTAGGGGTTCAAACATGCTTGTTGGATTGTATTAATTTGGATGAACTCGTCTTTCATGATCCTCAGCACCATCCTCCAGGCAGCCTTCACCACTTTAGGTTTTGATAGCTCAGAGTGAGTGTAAACAACAATTGTTTTTGTTCTGGCCAGAAACTCTGAGGGTCTTCCGCTCCCAGACTGATTCTTTTATGAAGGCAAATCAGGCCATATTTTGCCTTAATTCTTAGCTAGCTTTAACTACTGAATGGGTGTTGCCTCAGACAAACAGACCTGGGAAAGACCTTAGCTTAGAAAGGCCAAGGCTTCCCATTGCATCAGGGCAATTGCCAGTCACCCTGATCTATGTCTTGTCACTGACTCCAATGACTCTGGAGGAGTGAGTGAGGATAGTGATTTTGCACAGTGCTGCCTCACTTACATCCAATTCACTTGCAAGTAAAGACATCAGCCTCCTGATGTCATTGATCCTCTTCAAGGACAGGAAGGACAAACAGCAACAACAGCTTCCTTCCAAAAATGCCACCCTTGGGCCTGAAGACAGGACTCCAGACCTTGGCAGAGCACAGCCTGGGGACTGCTCCATTGACACTGGACTGGATGTCTCTCTTAATGGCATCTTAACTAAGTTAACTCTTAACTAGCTAAGTTTCTTGGCTGCCACGCCTCCCCATTGACTGATTTGGAGACCATCATTCTGTAAAACTCTCCTATCGTGGTATCTCTGAGCTGGGAGAGGCGCCTGAGGCCACCTCATCCAACATGCCTGACAAAAGGCCACCTAGCTTCATCTGAGGACCTAGAGTGTGGGTTCCAAAGATCCTCAGGGAGAGCCCATTCGAACTATCTTCACATGGTGTGGTTTCCTCTTTTCTGGACACTCTGATCAGCTTATTCTGGACATTGTCTGGCTTGTTTCAGTATCAAGATCATTTTTACCTGAATTTCTGGCTAGAGTGGCAGCCCTACCTTCCACACTGCCATCATCTGTCCTTGTTTGGGGGCATGGACAAAGACTAGGCTCTCTTTAGGACTGAAGACTAGTCACTCCCCTCAGTTCTCAAGATCTAATAGTTCCTTTCTTTGAGGTCAAGCAGATAATTCCTCCCTTGACTTTCATGCATACAGGAACACCCAGGACAATTAGGTATTTTTGGGCCAGAATTCCTGAGGACTATTTCATGAGCCCACTTTGGATAGACCTCCTATGGTGAACTTATGGGAAGACATGGTCAAGGGTGAGGGTGGTCTCCAGGATGGGCAGGCGTGGATGTACTGTGACCTGCATCACTGAAGGTAAGACCCACATCAATAAGAGCACAAAGCCATTGGAGTACTAAAGCGTTCTCGAGACTTTACAGTATCAATTATGTAATTCAAAAGACAATCCCAAGCATGTCCTACATATACTTGTAGACTTAAAAGAGACATCTATGGCCAGATATACACCATCTGGAGGAGGTGTGAGAGAATTTCTTTTCGTAAGAGCCAGAAGGACAGCTTCTCATGCTGCCTCCAGTTTCTAGCCCATATTCATCCTGTTATTGAGGACAGTGGATGAATAGCAGAGTAGAGTGCCTCCTAGTTCCATTGCTCAGAATCCTAGAGTGTCAGAGCTAGAAGGGCCCTTAAAGGCCATCTTGGATAACCCCTCCTACTACAGTTGAGGAATCTGAGGTGCATGACTTATCCTAGTTTACACAGCAAGTTAGTGACAGAATGTGAATTTGGGTGAGGCAATTTACCACTATGGACTTCTATTTTCACTACTGTAAATGAAGGGGATGTTCAAGATGGTCCCAAAGGGTTTTCAGATAGATGATCTCAATGTATCCTTATGACAACTCCATGATCCAGGCATGGAATTAACCAGGATAAGTGCATACAATTCCAATGAATATCTGAAGGTCATGGAGACAAGGACCTTCACCCAGGTAACAGGTGGGGTGAGCAAACTGTAGCATGATGGGGATGACAAGAAAGAAACAAGAGCCCTGGATGTGGTTGTCAGTCAGTGAGTTGTTAAGGTAACACTTTTGATTTGTTCCACTTGGGGGCAGAGAAGAAATGCTATGTTTGGTTAGTGACGTAAATAGTAATGATGATCATAATGGCAATTCAATAAGGCTCATCTTCATATTAAGCTTTTGAGATTTCCAAAACACTTTCTCATAACATCCTTCTGAGTTCAGTGCTACAAGTATTATTATTCTTATTTTAGGTAGCAAACAGCCACAGCTTTAAAGGTGAGGTATAAGGGATGTGCCCAGGGTCACCCAGGTTTGAAGTAGCTAAGACTTCATTCCATGCTCAGTCAATCAGCCAAAATGTATTTTGAGCCTGGCAGTGTGCTTGGTGCTAGAGATACGAATCCCCAAGGGAGACAGCACCTGACTTCAAGATTACATTCTACTTGGGGGAGACAAGACACCCAAAGATAAGTGAAAGCTCTAAAAATAAAGATCAAGTAGTTGAAGGGAGAGCACTAAGAAGTGTAGAGGAAAGGGGAGATCAGGAAAGGCGACTGGAAGGAGGTGGTGCTGTTATGGGCCTGGAAGGGTTAGGGATTCCAAAAGCCCAGAGGCATGGGTAACAGCCTGTGCAAAAGTACAAAGGGGAAGGTGGAGTGTCAGATTGGGGACCAGAAAACAGTCTGGTCAGTTTAATGTCTATTCTTAGGTTCAGCCACATGACCGGTTCTGAAGCTACCTATCCATGTTGTTGTCTAACCAACTTTTTACATTTTGTTCACATGAATAGCAAGAGAAAATTTGTCAAATGCTTTGTTAAAACCCAGGTGAATTACATCCATGGCACTCATTTGATCTACCAGGACAGTAGTGATCCTGCGAAAGAAGGCTTTGGTTCTTCTGGCATGACTAGATTTTAATGCAGTTGATTTGACTTCTTGGGATCCTGGCTTCCTTTTTCAGATGGCCACTAACCATCCTATAAAATTCATTGTAGGATTTTGCCAGGGATCAGTCAAATTTACTAGCCTCTAGTATAAAAATGCCATTTTCTTTTCTTTCTTGAAAATCAGGATAACATTTGCCCTTTCCCTGTCCTGTGATAGCTCTTCTATGATTCTCCTGAATGTTCATGAATATGAGGCATTTGGGTAGCTCAGGGTAGATCATTGGTACTGGGATCAGGAAGACCTGATTCAAATCCAGCCTGAAACATTTACTAGCTGTGTGACCATGGGAAAGCCACTTAACCTCAGTCTGCCTCAGTCCCCTCATCTAGAGAAAGAGGATGATAGCACGTATCTCACAGGGTTGCGAGGATCAAATGAGATAATATTTGTAAAGTGCTATGGTACAATGCCTGACACACAGTAGGTGCTTAATAAATGATTATTCCCTTCCATTCCCCTTCCCTTAGATATCTGGTTTACTCTAAAGACAGTGATCATGTCTCATCTTATAACTAAAAATCTCTGTCTCTATCTCTAACCTTTCCCTGGACCTTCAGCTCCATATCTCCAGACATTTCAGTTCAACTTGCTTCAAACTCATCTCATCCATGAGTTAGCTCCTCTTGTGACTTTCCTTTTTCTATTAAGGGAAACATCATCCTTCCAATCACCCAGTTTCCAAACCCCACTATCGCATCAACCTTTACCTCCCCTTTCCCATTCTCCAAATTTGAATAGTCAACCAAGTCATCAGAGCATTTTCTTTGTAATATCTCTCACATGCTTTGATTCTTTGCTTTCTATTTCTACTGCCAATACACCTCTCCAGGTACCCAGAATTTTATATCTGGACTATTGTAATGGCCTCTTGACTAGACTCCCTATTTCCATTCTCTCCTGTCTTTAATTCTCTTTCCCCTTTCCTATCAGTTTAATCTTAATGTATCACTTTGTTTGGACAGCTCCCCATGACTGATAGAATAATACCCAAACTCCTTAGTCTAGACTCAAGGTGTTCTTCAGTTTGGTCTTAGCTCTTAACTTCTCAGCCTTGTCTTTCTGCCCCAGCCAAACTGTTCTCTTCCTTGACCTTGAACATAGTATACACATTCTTGTCTTAGCACCCTTCATTTCCAATCTTTTGGAATGTTCTCCCCTCCCCTCCCTGCTAAGCTATGTTCATCTCACACCCATTCTGCCAAGTTCAGTTCAAGTCTCACCCCCCCCCCCCACGAAGTCTTTCTAAACTATCCCAGGGATCTTTCTGTCTCCCCAAATCCCCTAGTCCTTATTTTCCAAGGTACTTATCTGTCACTTCTCATACACTGCCCTGTGTTAATGGTATAGTTATTTATCTTGTCTCTCTCACTCTAAATTGCGATGTCCTTGGAAACTGACCATGTGGATAGGTTTTGTCATTGTCTGCAAAGCCAAATTTTGACACACAAGAGAATCATAGTCTCATAGCATATAATCTCATAGAACTATATGAGAGATCTAGTTCAAAACCTTCATTTTATAGATGAGGAAAGTGAAGCTCAAGGATATTATTAAAGCATCTTTCCTAAAGTGACATAGATAGTAAGTGAAAGAGGTAAGATTTGAATCCAGGTTTCTGACTTTGACAGCAGTGCTCCCTCCACTGCACTACATGCTCAATCGGTACTTGCTGATAATTTCAAATGGTTGTCGTTTGTTTAATGTAAGAAAGCTTTGGTTTTAGTGGCACAACTACTGAGTGTGCAGTTTTCAGAAACCGAGCAACAACAACCAGCATGGCCTGCCACCCAAGGGCTCCTCAAGCGGGTTTGGATTGCAATTATAAATGGCATCTTTGGCAGATCCAGAATGTTCTGAACACTAGGGCACAGATCCCCCTCAACCACAGAAGCCATCTTCCATTGACTAAATCCATCAGATGGCATCTTGCTATGAGACAAAAAGTCATTTTGATGAGTAGCAAAGGTCTCCAGGGGAGCAAAACAAATCAATTTCACTCATGGAACCAAGTGGGATCAATATCCAGACCAATAGAGAACAAAAGGAGAATGGGGTGAGGGTGCAGAGAAGAAACTGAAGTGCTGATAAAGCTATAAAAGTAAGGACATGACTACAGCTTTCCCAAAATGCAATTATTTGGAAAAGTGGTTGTCTAGTTAAATATTTTTGTCATATCCTTGGCTTCCTAATTTTGAAGAACACTGTGAAGCCACCCATCCTTACATGAGAGGAAACCAAATGCTATAATAATCCTTTAATCTGAGTTTTCCCCATGGATTATGTCCCTCCCTGATTATGGAAACATTTCCTAAATCACCTCCAACATTCCTTTCCAAAGAGACTGAGCCTATAGATAGCTGGAACATTCCCACAGTCTTTTCAATCCCCAATCCTTCCTGCAGACAAATAGCAATATCTTAGTCCTTCCCAATAGCCCAGTCAGACTTTTGAGCAAGAACTCTGGGGCCACTGAGGTAAAGCCCTACAATCTAGCACCAAGGTAGGAAAATTGTGGTCAAGGACCTGGAGGCTGAGCCATCTTCTTTGAAGGTATCTATTTCAGGAGGGACAACAAAGTCATTTATTTCAAAAGGGACAACAACTCAGCTGAATGTGTACTTTGTCCAAAGGCAGCGTGGGAGGGTAGCTTTTCCTAGAGCAGAGTGGCTATGGGCAGGTTCCAGCCTCTTCCCCAGATACCCTTTAAGTCAACTCACCACCCAAGCCATAGGATGCTGGTCAGTATCCTTTCTTCTTTTTACTCTTTTATAACTCTTATTTTCTGCCAAGGAAAATAATGTTTGGACTAGAATGAACAGAAAGAAACATAACAAGCATTTATATAGTGCCTAATATTTATTTAGTGCCAAGCACTGTGATAAGCACTTTTAAAATTATTATCTCATCTAACCCTAAATGAGGATTTGGCTAAAGAGTTGGAGTTCTCATGAGTGGGAGCTTAGTGCTTTCAGAGGCAGCTCATTCTACTCTTAGAAAGTTCTAATTATTAGTAAGTTATTTTCTTACACCAAGCCCAGATTTGCCTCTGCATCCTTTACCCATTGTTCCTAGTTGGTCTTTCACTAAATCTAGCAGAACTGAGAGCAGACCACGATTCACATTCCACCTAGGCACTCATCTAAGACATCTTGGCATCAGCCTTACTGTTGCCCCAGTTCTCCCCACCTAGAACTACACCATCTGGGCCTGATTTCCAGAAAACATGTCCCTTGGCTCTGAGAGAATTAATCTGCTCAGTTTTGGAACTTCCACCCTGGAGCTGAGCTATTATGATTGGTGAGTAAATGAGTGCACCTCCCCCGCAGCCCACTATATCTAGTTGGACCCAGTCTACACCATATTTCACAGCCCAACCAGCATCCACCTGGAGCATCTTGCCATGTGGCCTGATAGCACAAGTATATCTCTTTTCAGACACTGTTTTCCACCTCTTACTTCAGGAACAAAAACCTTGAACAAATAATGCTCTGGAAAGGGTGTGCCAACCGATTGCCCTGTGGATCAGCTCACCATCCCTGTAAGTCCCCAAACCCTAATGCCTTTATCTGGTCACTCCTCAATTGTATATAGTTGCCCCCTGTTGGAACAGAAGCTTCTTGAGGGGAAAGACAAAGTCCTTTTGCCTTAGTTAGCCAGTGCCTAGCAAGGTGCCGGGCATGCACTAAGCACTTAATAAATGTTCATCCATCATTAATTTATTCCTCATAGCCAGGGAGAATAAGTCCAATCCCTCTTCCAAGGGACTTCAAAATACTTAGTGCTATGATGTTCTCCACTGAGCCATCTCCAGGATCAGCCTCCCATTTCTTGGGTAATAAAAGAGCTGACAGATGTGATTGCTGAGCCACTGTTGGTAATCTTTCAGACCATCTACTAAGAACTAGAAGGGCTCCAACCTGTACGAGTGGATGAACCATAAAGTCACAGGAATCATAACTATAAGAGACCTTAGAGTTCATCTAGTTTAACCCCATCATTTAATAAAAAAGGAAATGGAGGTTAGAGAGCTTAAATCAATAACCTGAAGTCATGAACCTACTAAATGGCAGAATCAAAATCTGAACACCACTGGCTTCAAATCCTGTTCTTGTTACCACTACACCATGCTGAGTACTCATATCAGTATATGAGGTAGCTGGCGGTACAATGGATAGAGCACTAGGGTCTGGGGTCAGGAAGCCCTGACCCCAAATCTGGCCTCAGACAACTACGAGCTGTGTGATCCTGGGCAAGTCATTTAACTTCTCTTTGTCCCAGTTTCCCCAACTGTAAAATAGGGATAATAGCAGTAGCTACATCCCAGGTTGTTATAAGGCTCAAATGAGATTAATATTTGTAAAAAGTACGTACCACAGTGTCTGGCGCATAGTAGATACTATATAAATGCTTATTTCTTTCCCCCAGTGAAACCAGAGATATTTTCAAATATTAAACCTGAACTTCCATGCTACCTCCTACATGAAAGATTCCCTTGTCCTTCATACCATCCCTTCCCATGCTATGGTTAATGAAGCTCTTTATCCTGTCCTTATCTAATGAAATATTAGTCATGCAATAGGAGGTAACTATCCCCTAATTAGACTGTGAGCTCTCTGAGGGCAGGGGTTGTCTTATTTAACCTTTGTTTTTCCTTCACTTCTCAGCACAGGTGCTATTTAAGAATGATTTGGGGGGATAAATGGATGAATGCTCTAGCAGTTATGGGTGGGAGATATTTCCTTAACCAAACAAGAGATGGAGCCAATTGTGAAAGATAGAATAGTTAACTTTGATTACTTGAAACCGAAAAACTTCTGCACAGACAACAGTAATGAGCCTACAATAAGAATGGAAGTGGTTGAATGGGAAAAAAGTCTTTGTATCAATTTCTTGATAAGGTTTTGGCATCTAAGATATATAAACAATCTATAGCTATAGCTATACGTACAAAATGAATAGCCATTCCTCAATAGAAAAATAGTCAAAGGATATGAACACATAGTTCCCCCCAAAGAAGAGTAAAGTACTCACAGCCACATGAAAAAATGCCCCAAATCCCTGAGAATAAGAGAAATGGCTTCATTTCACAAACTGAAAATTGGCAAAAATAAAAAAAATGTTAATATGGTAACTAAGTCAATGCTGGAGAGGTTGTAGAATGATAGGTACATTGGTATGTTGTTGATGGAGCTGTGAAATGGTACAACCATTTGAAATACATAAATAAAGTGTCTAATATGTCCATACCCTTTGAACCAGAGACTCCATGATCAGGCTCACACCCCAAGAAAGTCATCAATAAGAAAAAAATTCCTACATACTCCAAAATATTTATAGCAGCAATTTTTGTCATAGCTGAAAATTGGAAACAAAGTAGAAGGCCGCCAACTGGAGAATGGCTAAACGAATTGTGGCACATGAATGTAACAGAAGAGTACTGTGTGTAAGAATTGATGTGGGATGCATTTGGAGAGGCATGGACAGATCTATACGAACTAATGCAGAGTGAAGGAACCAGCACCAAGAAAACAACATACAGAGTAACTACAATTATGTAAATGGAAAGAACAGTGACCACTGATATGTAAAAAGTAAATGTAGCAAAATCACAAAAATCAAGCTGGGCTTGGAATGAAAAGAGAGGAGAAGATACCCTTAACCCACCCCTTTGTGGAGGTAGGAGATCCACAGGTATGAGACTCTGCCCATGTTGTTGGACTTTTCAATGTATCAATCACTTGTGGTGACTTCCTCTCAAAAATACTATTTGTCATATGGGATGAGGAGAAGGGACACTTGGGATAACTATAGTAATGTAAGAAACAGAAAATATCAATAAAACTTTAAAAAATAAATTAATGAAGAAAGGAGATATGTTCCAGGCTAGAGGTGGAGAGAGAGAGAGAGACAAAGATCAGTAGAATGGGCAGTCCCTTCTCTCATGGAGTTTAAAATCTAATAGGCTATATTTATGGCAGCTCTTTTTGTGATGGCCAAGAATTGGAAAATGAGGGGATGTCCATCAATTGGGGAATGGCCAAACAAGTTGTGAATGTAATAGAATACTATTGTGCTGTAAGAAATGATGAGCAGATGGACTTCAGAAAAAAAAAAAACTGGGAAGACTCACATGAACTGATGCAGAGTGAAATGAGCAGAACCAGGAGAAAATTGTACACAGTAACAGCCACATTGTGAGATGACCAACTTTGATAGACTTAGCTCTTCTGAGCAATGCAAGGATCTAAGACAATTTCCAAAGACTCATGATGGAAAATGCTCTCCACATCCCGAGAAAGAACTATTAAGTCTGAACGCAGATCGAAGCAGACTATCACTTTTTTGGTGACTTTTTCATTTTGTTCTGTTTCTTCTTTCACAGCATGACTAATGTGGAAATATGTTTACATGACTGCATATGTATAACCTATATGAGACTGCTTGCTGTCTTGGGGAGGGGGGTAGGGAGAAAAAATTTGGAACTCAAAATCTTATAAAAATTAATGTTGAAAATTATCTTTACATGTAATTGGAAAAAATAAAATACTATTTAAAATTCTAGTAGACCTGATCATAGTGGCAGCCTGGGGTGAGGAAGGCTGCCACTTGTGAATGGTGTGTGTACCAATTCCCCATGCTGCTAGACCACTAGCTAAAATTTTCAGTTGCAGTAAAGCATTTACTCTGATACCTGCTAGGAAAAAAAAAGACAAAAAGTATTGACCATCCCAGAGATTCCTAGGAAAATGTCTTTCACTGGGTAGTTCAGCACTGCCAAAGATGAAACTGCAAAACTAAATAGAATGTTGGGATAACTTTGATCCTTCCCTGGGACCATCCTGGTTGTTCACCCACATAACCCCACTGCGTTCCGAAGCCCCAGTGAGCCAGCTCACAATTCTTCGGGTGCTGCTCTATCTGTACCCATTCAGGGGCATAGGTTATTTCTCATCATTTGGGGGGTGCTTTCATACCTACAGGTTAAGAGCAAGCACGCTGCATGCAATGAGGGAGCTGCTTCTGTGCAGCAGACAATTAAGACAATGAAAACGCCATCACAAATGACTGCGTCAGAGACCTGTAGAAAAGTGGCCAATGGGAGTGCATGGAGGACCTCCAGCTCATTATTCTCACCACTTCATGGCTTAATAATATTTATTGAGGCAATTTGTCACTGGTCTGCACCATGATAAGCACGAGCTCTTCAACAAATGAGCTATGTCAACATTCTGCCCACAGCCTGTCAAATTTCACAGCCCAGCCACTGTGGAGCTCTGCACTGATGCCCGGACACTACTCAAGCCTGACCATACAGAATAGAGATGACCTCATTTTACCATTCCTATGGCATTCAGCTGTAAAATGCAACAGTAGAAAGTAAAAGGCTAAGTGGGGCTGACAAATTGGGATCAAGAGATTTGTATTTTCATAGCGAGAACATTTTTCATAAATAAATCGAGGGCTCGATGTCATGCACAATAAGAAGATCGATACAGCTGATAAATTGGGATGGATGAGGCTCCCTGGAGCCTGATCCCAACTGATCAGGAGGCCTTAGAGACAGGTACTTCATGAGTGAATTTTCCGATAACAGAAGCTTAGATTCAGAGCTGAAAAAGGACCTCAGAGGTCACTGGGTCTAGCCCTTCATCTTACAGATGAGGGAACCAAGACCCAGAGAAGGTAAAGTTTTCCAGGCCAGATTTCAGTATTTTTCAAATGGAGAGATACCTCATGTGAAGGAAGAAGGATAGAAGCAGACGAGAGCTTTGCTGCTGTGAGCCACTGTAGCTATGGAGAGCAAGGGCCTCTGGAAATTGTCCATTCCATGTGCCCGTATGTCCTGCTGGTGAGAAGTCTCCTCTGGTAGGAAGGTGATCAGATGCATGGATTCTGACTGTCCTTTGGGGAATCTTGTGCACATATGGCTGGGGCAACAAGCTGCTCTCACTCACCCCCAAACTGACAACACATTGTGGTCAAACATTGTTATTTCTACCTTCACAACATCTCTTGAGTATGCCCCTTCCTTCCTCTGATACTGCCCTCCCCCAGTGCAGGCCCCCATCTCACACCTGGACTATGCAGCAGCTGCTGGGGGCAAGGGGAGGTTCCTGCCTGCTTCAGGTCTCTCCCCACTCCAGTCCACCCTCCTCCACTCATCTGCCAAGGTCCTTTCCCAAAAATCAGCTCTGACCATATCCCCCTCCACCCCCACCCCGCTTCCAATCACCAAACTCCAGTGGCTTTCTATTGTTTTAAGAATCAAATATAAAATCCTACGTGTGGCTGTTGACTCTCTTTACAACCTGGCCCCCTTCCTGCCTGTCCAGTCCATGTAATGCAGCAACCCTTGCCTCACTGCTGCTGGCACATAGCACTCCATCTCTCCAACCTTGCTGCTGGCTCCCCCTTCTTCCCTTCACTCTTAGCTTGCTGGCTCTGCTCCATTAACAGGAGTTGCCTTTGATCAGGGATTGATGACCCAACAAGTGAGGCCCAGGATCACCGTGGGTTAGCTAGGGCTCCTTGCTAAGCTCCTGAGTGTGGGGATGCTTAACAGGACTGGAGGTAGCTGGCAAGCACATCCCCTCCACACGCCCCTCCCCCAGAAACCTTCTTTGCCTAGTCAAATAAAAAAAAGGGAAGTTGTAGTGGGCTGGGGGGAGGGTTGAGTGTATCGTGGGAAAGCTCATTTCTTTTTTTTTTCTGAACGAATAGCATTCATTCCAAATCCCATCATGAATGTCAAATGAGATAATATCTGTAAAGTGCTTAGCACTGGGCCTTGTACATAGCAGGTGCTTAATCAATGCTTTCTGGTCCTCCCTACCCCACACCAGTGACTTCTGGAGAGTACAGAAGTGGCTGGGGTATTTTCTAAGGCTTCTGCAAACACCTTCCAGGATCAATGGGCTGTTAAATCAGCTGTAGGCAAGGCCAGTGCAGTTCACTTTGTGACTGTAAGATGGCCCACCCAGAGACCTGTGGGGTATGTTCTCTGCTTCCTTTTACAGAAAATGTATTGAAATCTTTTGCTTTGACTTCACAGCCCCTTCTGAATAGAACCCTCAGCCCCACCCACAGCATGAGCCCTCCCTCGTAGCAAAGGAAAAATTAGGCAAGATATACAAATGGTTGGTTTAAGGGGCACCCAAAGGGAAGGAAGTGGATACAATTGGGTGGAACCATGAAAGCTGCTTGGAGAAGCCATGTGAGCTTTGGGGCAGTCTGAGGGGCTAAGTCTCTACCCCCAAGCCAAGGCAGCTGTCATGGGGAGAAGTCCAGATGTGCAGCTGCCTTCTTTCAGACAAGGGCACAAGGCTGGTTTTCGTGGGAGGGACGTTGGGAGGCTCCAGGTGTATATGAGATGCCAAGGCGAGTACTCGCTGTCTCTTGGTGATGGGTTATGTCACCGATACAGACATGAATCACCCCCCTCCTTGATTTTATGGCAGGGGTTTCAATTTGAATGCGATTTCTGGCTCTAACTGGATTTATATTATTTTTGTCCTGTCTCTTTGTAAAGAAACAGAGAGCTACCCCAATCAAACTACCAAGGGGATCCTTTTTATAGAACAGGCCAAATAATAACAAAATTCATTTGGCAGACTACAAGGCCCAGAATCTCATGGGAAATAATGGGGGGAGTATGCATAGAGGTAGATGTACTACAGGACACTGGGTTATATGACAAAGCTGTGATCACCAGGATGATTCAATACTGATTAAAATAGAAAAGAAAAAGAGGGGGGCGGGAGAGGAGAGGAAGGGAGGGAGGAAGAGAGAGAAAGAGAGAGAGAGAGACAGAGAGACAGAGAGACAGAGAGACAGAGACAGAGAAAGGGAAAGGGAGAAGGAGAGGAGAGAGACGGAGAGAGACACAGAGAGAGAGAGAGACAGGAATGGGAAGGAGAGAGAGAGAGAGAGAGAGAGAGAGAGAGAGAGAGAGAGAGAGAGTGAGGCAAGAGTTGACTCAAGGGAGGTAAACTACTGCTCCAGGGCCGCATCTTTCCTATCATCCATTTCTGTATGACCTGAGAGCTGAGAATGCTTTCTACATACAATAAAACTTTATTTAAAAATGTAAAAACTTAGCTCAGAAGCTGCATTTGGCCCTCAGCTAGCCTGAAGTTTGCCAACCCCTGGACTCAATAGGCAAAATTCAGAAAAATTGAACATTTTTTTAAAAATTGTAACCTCTCAATGACTATACGAAAAAAATGCTCCAAATCATTAATAAAAGAAAAAAGTGAATTAAAATAACTCTGAAGTATCATCTCTCACTTAGAAAATTGGCAAAGAGGATAAAAAATGGAAACGGTAAATACTGGAGGGACTATGGTAAGACAGACATGTGAGTGCATTATTGGTGGAGCTGTGTGATGGTCCAACTCTCCCAGAAAACAGTTTTGGATTTTGCAAGAAAATGAACTAAACTGTCCATGTCTATGGACCCAGTGATCCGACTACTAGGCTTACTTTTATTCTTCCCTTCTGCCCCCAAAGGCAGAAATGAAGCAAAGTGTTAACAGGGGGTGGTAAAGAAACAAAACAAAACAAATCTAAAAGCAAAGCGGGGGCTTTGTGAGGGAAGCAGAATTGTGCAGCTCGAAAGTGGAGTGAGAAGGCCAAATTTAGAGCCATCTCCATTCCCACTGCTTTAGGGGGACAGTTTGTGCCTCACCAAGGGTCTGATCCTCCCTAGTTGGACACACTGTACACTGACCCTGACATAGCGACACCATTTTGGTCCTCTTCAATTCTGAAGGGGGCAACAACAGCTTTTATCAAACATATCAAAATGTTAGGCCACATTTCTTTGATCTAAACAAAAATGGAGATTCCTGTAAACCCTGTGGAAATAAGGTCCTCTGTAATCCCCTGTGATGGGGAAAGAGATTTTCTTGTCCTAGACTGTCTGGGAGGCTCTAATGACTTCTGTCTTTAGAGCAGATGGAATAAAAACTCGAAACCTAATTATGTGAAGCCCTCCCTCAAACCCTGGCACTTGAGCCTGATGGTAAAATCGTCGAGTTAAATAGAACACCCCAGATAATTACATTCCAAACACATTTAATGACACACCAACTTACAGGAAAAGGAAATTCTCTGTTGATTTATAGGCCACATTATGGAGAAAATAATCTAGTTATAGCCTTTCTCTCTGTGCTTAAAGCATCAGCATTTCCCATGTAATGGCGGGTTAATCTTTGTTCTGAAGTTGCTTCCACTTCTGGAGAGCAGCCATGCATTTCACAACCACAGCAGCCTTACTCTACTTTGGCTTGGTTATTCTGAGCAACTGGTCTGAGCTCTAAGCGGCCCCTCCCCTAATTCTGCCCTGCCTGCCCCAACCTTCATAGAAACCCAATCCTCTTTAGGGCTGGTTCCCTTCTCCCTAGAGCTAGTCTCCCCCCTCAGTATTGATCTAAAGAGACCTCAGCTGGTGGTTTTATTTTCATTGTGTGGTACTTGGGTCCTTGCTTCTCTATTGGGGAAGGAGGGTGATGAGATCCTCAGGCTTCGGTGAAGGTTGACATCCCAAAACTTGCACACAGAGACAAATCCCGGTACAAAAGAGCAACAGCTGATTCTAAGGCCCCAACACTTTTTGCAAACCCCACGTTCTAGGACACAAGAAGTATTGATTGTGTCAAAGTAGCAAGTATAGAGGAATTCTGGGAGGGAGAATGATATGCTCAGGCCCTGTGACCCTCTGCTGCACCTCTGGAAGCAGCTGTCTCAGCATCCTAGAAGATGGGCAAAGGACACTACATACCGAGGGAGAAGCCGAATGACCACCAATGCAATGGGTGATCCTTGATTCACCTAGTTCTCTGCTAAGGGCCAGCTGCTGGCAGAGAGCACTGGATGTAATGGACACCCCCAGCTCAATGAGGAAGGGAGTGCACTGGAAGGGGACAGGAAGGCTGGGAGTGAGGTGCACCGAACCCTTACTTCCTATTCCCACCAGACAACATCTCGACCCAATCCTGATTCAGACTGGGTCAAATCTAGTCTGTTTGCTGCTGGGTTTGGGGTAGGGGTGAGACTTTTGGGAATCATGGTCTATGAAAGTCATGTTTCCTATGACCTGCTGCATTCTCAAATGAAATAGTCTTTGAGTCTGCCCATTCTACCACTTCTGAAGCCATATGTCTCTGCTATTGATCAGCCCACATCTCTCCATCTTATTCATATGGAGACTTGCCCAGGATCATATAGCTAGTAAATGTCTGTGATGGGATTTGAAGTCAATTCTTTTTAACTCTATGACTCAATCTACTGTGCCACCAAGCTGCCTCAGAATAAACGATTGTGATTAGTGTGGTTCAAGTCAACAGCTAAATGCCTTCCATGTGCCAGACACCATC
This sequence comes from Vombatus ursinus, assembly GCF_900497805.2. Classification (NCBI taxonomy): domain Eukaryota; kingdom Metazoa; phylum Chordata; class Mammalia; order Diprotodontia; family Vombatidae; genus Vombatus; species Vombatus ursinus. The sequence continues at coordinate 18,959,501 of NW_020954577.1, read as the reverse complement.
AGAGAAGCTAGGGAGACAAAGGCGAAAGCAAAATGGTCCTTGATTTCAGGGTGGAGAAAGGGTGATATGAAGAGAAATTCATTTTCTGCCCGTACAATCCCTTATTTATTCTTCTCTTCTTGACCAATCAGCAAGTTTGGAGAACTCTTGATAATCTCTACATTACTGCTCACTGGCCCTGCTAATTTCCATTTATCCCCAACTAATTTGGGAAAACAACATACTCAGTGGCAGCATAGTATCAGCTGTCCTCAGGCACAGAGAGCCTTCCTCCCCCTCCCCCCCTCTCCCTATCCCTTCCTCTCCCCTCCCCTTCTCTATCTTCTCCTTCCTCTTCTTCTCCTCCATTCTTGTGTGGGGGTGATCTGGGAGAAGGGAGGAGGCTTTAGTGGGAAGCTGGTGTCACAACAATGAGGAGCGGATAAGTGAGTAAAGAGAAAAGGCTCACTGCCCATCTGCCTGACAGGCCTTGAATGCAGGCTGTGGCTAAGGAATGCTTACTCGTGTTCAGAAACCTTGTTTTTCTAAAGGATTTGGGTCCTGTGAGACACCTGGATATATCGAGGGCTGAGAACAAGGGCTGGGGCACTAATTCTGGACCAGGAGGGCATCTGTTTGGCCTTGGTAAGGGATGGTCCAACCTTGGAAGCTTGACTTTGCAGTCCTGGGAGGTTAAGAATACCTTGTCCTGGAGATGAATTCTGAACTAAGATGATTTTTTTTACAAACGTCTAAGACTTTGATGGAAGTGTGTGACTCTTGGCCAGTATCTGGGTCTTATGATTCTGCAAAGTCCATCCTTCTTTTGGGGCAGGTAAAGAAATGGGTCCCTTCAGCAGTCACAGGATTGAAACTCTGGAAGCTCTTTGGTATCATTCTTAGCCTGCCTGACTCTCATGTGAGGATGGAAAAGGTGAGAAAAATCCAAGTTGCCAAATAGCATGGATGATTTGGGGCTAGCCTCCTGTCTTCTGTGGGCCTGAGTAAATCCTCTCTTCATGCTCTCAATTTTTGATCCAAGAGTCTCTGAAAGTATTAATACTAAAATTGTGGACCGTCATTTCAGGAAAATGAAACAAAGGCACTTAATTAGAATGCTTCCTGAGCTTAATTAGATTAATTAACACCCAGATTTGGAAGATGTAAGGATTTGGTGGAAGTGAGGAGCTTCCCATCCTATTTACTCCATAAACCAAAATCAGGCAGATGCCCTAATTCCTTAGTTCCACAGTTGAGTCTCAACTCAATTACAAAACAAAATCTATAGCCCCAGCTCAAGCATTTGTATTGGGAAGAGTCTGCAGAAGTAATCAACTCCAATTCCCTTTGCCTGATTTAATTACAGAGCAACATTTGGTGCAGCTGCTAATATCTTATTAGGTGACCCCTTCCCTACTCCCCCCTGGCTCTGCCTGGAGCAGGAAGGTTATTTATTGTCTTCCTGAATTATCTGCCCATATTTACACTGGGACAAAGGGTCCACTTTGAAAAGATACACAGATTTCTCTTATGTCACAAATATTTTCCATGAATTGATCTAAGTATTGAAGTGAATTGTACATTATATCAAAATGTAAAATTGTGTGTGTGTGTGTGTGTGTGTGTGTGTGTGTATGAGAGAGAGAGAGAGAGAGAGACAGAGAGAGAGACAGAGACAGAGACAGAGAGAGAGAGACACAGAGAGAGAGAGAGAGAGTGAGTGAATGAGTCCTGGTCCCTTGCATGGGTATGACATATCCTAACATAATTGAGGACAAGAAGTGGGATTCTGGATATCAGGAGTTGGCAAATTACATTAGTGTTTCCCTAAGTTTCTACTTTTTACAACCAAGATGCCAGTCGTGTAGGCTCTCTGTTGCTGTCTATTTGCCATGTAAGGACCAGCCTTTAGTGTTCTGGGCCACAGGATAATGGGTTTTAGAGCTCCAAAAGACCTTTAAGGCCAATCACCTCCTCACTTTACAACTGTAGAAACTGAGGCTGGAGAGGTCAGGTAACTTATCCTAGGTCACACTCGTAGCAAATGGAACCAAGATTGGAGCCCAGGCTTCTCAACTCCAAATTCTATCTCCCTCCCACCCTACCAGAGGTGACTTGTTTTAGCAACAATGGGGACGTCAGAAGAGCATTTGGGAGCAGGGTCTTGACTATCTTCTGTCCTAGCAATCTTCTGCACATAGGAGGGTATACACACATGCCCAGATCCACACTTTTTTTTTGGAGGAAAAATGAAATGGAAATAAAATGGAGTTGTTCATAATTTAGTTAATAGATACAGGGCTGGAAAGGACCCCAGAGGTCTTGTCCAGCCCTCTCATTTTATGAAGGAGAAAACTGAGGCCTAGAAAAGGGAGGGGACTTGTCCCAGATACATGCAGACAGGAATGAGCAGAGCTGAGATTTAAACCAAAGTGCTCTGACTACCAATCCATAGCTCTCTTCACTGTACTACATCGTTTTCTAAAGAAATTAAAAGCTAACCACCCAGTGTTGTCTTTCTCTCACTGCAGAGGGGTAGCTCACTATGCACGAACCTAACTCAGAAGCAGGTGGGCTACGCAGTATTCAGCACCAGGGAGCTCATTAATACATGGGGCACGAGGGGTAGGAGGCAGCCCCCTCTCTGGCTCCTGAGCTTGATGGCTTTCCAGATCGGCCCCTGGCCCTGGGACCCACACATCAGAGGACTTGGCCTTAACTCTCCAGTGAGGGCAGAAAAGCCAACATCCATCATAAAACCACAGGAACCACCTTCTCCTTCCTTTGCTATAACACTGCAGTATGGGCCAGCCTGCATTTTGTTTACAGCTTACCACACATGTGGTTTGGACCCAGGGCAAGAAATAGAAGAACTGTCATGCCTAAAGGTAGAACATTCCTCCATAACACTGAGTTTCCTACCCCCGAGGACAGCTTTCTACTCAGAACACTCACAGTGAGCCACAGGAGGAAACAATTGTGTTCACTGAAAGCAAAAAGGAAGGGAGCAATGATGGCAACTGCCAGATGTTCCAGCCCCCCTGAGGGAGCCTGAATGCATCTGCCTCACCTGCAACAGACCTCATCATCCTGGGCCCAGGCCCCAGGGCCCAGTTTTCTGGGCAGGCTGCTCTAATATCCACGGGATCCAAACATTTGAGAGCAAGAAAAGACTTCAGTGCTAGCTGAGTCCAGCCTCCCTTATTTGAAATATGGAGAAACTGAGACCCAGAGATGGGAAATGATTCACTCAAGGGCACAGAGCTAGTTCATCTCCAAGCTGAATTAGCATCAACCCTTTGATCCAGTTATCTTATAGTGGAGTGAGGAAGACCTGAGTTTTAATCCTGCCCTAGAAACTGTCTAGCTGTCTGACCCTGAGCAATCAGTACTAATCACAATCTATGTGCTCTCTGAGCAAAGCAGAGTTGAAATTGCTTGAAAGAAATGCAAGATGCTCAGATTTAGAGAATCCACCCCAAAGGTTTGCACGGACTATTTGTGCCCAACCTGTGGTAGAACATTCTGAGCTCATATTGGTCAAATCAGTCACTGCCAGACACACCGAAGCTTGACTCTAGCATAGTGGTGTCATTTGGTCCTCTTTGAGAACAAAGGACAACAGCCAATGTACCTCAATTTCCTCATTTGTAAAATGGAGACAAAGATAGCATCTCCCTCATAGATGGTGAGAATAAAGTGAGTCAACATATTTAAAATGCTTTGCAAATCATAAAGTATTACACAGATTGTTGTTGTTGTATATCACCCCTCCTATGGTATTCTTAGATATTCAGAGGACACATTGTTGGAACCCAGGCCACATCTAGGGCTCTCTTTCATGGTTAAAGGTCTGGAATTGTCTTCCAAAGGTTTAGTTTAAAGTCCTGGAGGAGAGAATTCAGGTTCTAAGAGGTCTGAGAGACCACAGTAGCTATGAAGTGCTCATCAAGCTAGTTTGGATCCTGGGAGATTGGATAAAAGAGGTGTATACCAGGGGAGGAGCCTGAATTAATCAATCAATCCTTCATTGCCTATTATGGGCCAGTCACTGTGCCAAATGTAGGACCATCAAAGACAAATCTAGAATGAGGAAATGAGGCTCATTCATGTTCTTCTTACAAGGAGCCTGCCATGTAAATTGCACCCAAGCAACGATCAGCAATTTTCAGGGCCATAGAAGAAAGATCCCCACCCCCAGCCCCTGCTTTGATCAAGGCTTTTGTCAAGACCACTTTTAGATTCTGGGTGTTTCAGCAGGGCCCTGGGGCAAATTATTATCAGGGAACTGGCATTGAAGCTGGCATTCTTACATTACTGATCAGAAGGGAGAAGACAAAATGGTTTGTAGAATGAAGCTAGAGAGACAGCATGGTGATGGGAACAGAGAACTAGGCTTGGAGTCAATCAGGCCTGGGTTCAAGTCCGATTGGCACATACTGGCTGTGTGAGTTCCTGGTACCAGTAAAGCCATAGGTCTGAAGCAAGATCAAAACAAGCTCATTTTACTCTATTCTGATTCCCTAGAGTGAGCATTATCACCATCTTGTCCTCAATGGTCACCTCTCATATTTAGCCATTTCTTGTTTCTGAGTGCATTACTGTGTTAGGTCCGGTATTTCACCCCATAGCATCTCAAACGAGAAGATCCTTTTGAACATCAAAACCCCTGACAACATTCTGGTTCTGAAAACGGAAGGCTTCTCACTCAATCCTGCACACAGTGCCCTGTGGCCATCATTCTAATTACTCGCCTTGGTCTTACCATCGCTGTTGATGCAGACCACCTCCTGGACTTGTGTTCCAGGACCACACTGCTTTCCGTTGTCTGGCTCACAGTCTCCAAGCCTCACTGCCTTCCAGTCATAGCAGGAAGGCTCTTCACAGGGGATGGCTTCCAGCAAGTGAGGGCAGTTACTCGTCCCCCCAGATCCTCCAGTAGGCTCATTAGTAATCCTCCTCTTCCTCAGTTTAAAGCCTGAAGTATTTGGGAAAGAAAAGATTTGGTCAGTGGATGGTTTAGTACAATGGACAGCTCCAGGAGGCAATCATTTGAGGAGTAAGAGGGAATGGGAATTCTGCTGCTCAGAGAAAAGGACTTCACATAAAAAGATCTAATAAAGGCCTAACAATAATCCTAGATGGGAACAGGTCAGGGGATAGAGATTTCTCCTCTTATTTCATTGGCACAAAAACTTCCTAGTGAGTTAACACCCTCTATCAGTACAAGTTGGCTACTACTCTGCATTTTATAGTCTTAGAGTTTTCCAGAGCACTGAAAGGTGACTCACAGTCAGTAGGTCAGAGGTATGACTTGAACCCAGGTCTTTCTTCCTGGATCCCAAAGCAGCTCTCTCTACTAGGCAACACTTCCTTTCAGGTAGGGAGAATGTGATTTCTGTCTATCTTACAGATGGGGAAAGGGTGACTCAGAGAGTTGTTGACTTGATCATAGCCCATTAGTAAATGTTAAAAGTGAGATTTGAATCCAGGTTTTCTTGACTCTTAACTCTAAAGCTCTAACCATAATGCAATGCTGCCTCTCTAGCATGCATTCCAGTCTTAGAGGCAACTCAGATACCACGGCTGAACACTTATCAGGCCCTTATGAAGTAGTTGGTGTTCCCCTGTGACTTTGTGTTTACCTGACACCCACAGATCTTGGAGCCAGGCAGACAGATGCATCACCTACCTTCAGCTATGGTAGTATCACACTGGGTCTCTGAATTTTCTGGATAACTACAGATTTGCCAACTTTGAGTGCCAAAGCTACTTTAAATTTTAACTGTTTGAAAGGAAATCTTTCTAAAATGTGACATGGTTCCCTGCCTCAGAGTACACTGAACATCCTTTAATCATCTCTTAATGATTCATGCCAAACATAGCATTTTGGATAACACCCTGATGACATCAGGAACTATAGAACAAGAAAGGAATGCTTGCTTTAACCCTGGTAGCCTGGGACTAGAGACATTTTTTTCTTCTCTTGAATACCTTTAATATTTCATCCAGATCATCTTTTGTTGTCCAACTGTCAGTTCTCACTGTGCCAGACTACATCATCTCTTTTCTCTCCTTCTAAATTAAATTAAGTTAAATTAAATTACTTTTAGTTTTCTGTAGGCTCAGGAACTAGCTCACCAAGGTTATGAAAATTCACAGAACTTGAGAGTTGGAAGGGACATCACTGGCCATCTGGTCCAAACCATACATGGAAGGAATCCTCACTATAATATACTGCAGACAGGTGGCCATCCAACTTTTGCTTGAATATGTGTGAAACAAAAGTAGGTTCTGAGAAAATGTCTAAGACACTGCACTCTGAATAAACTGCAGTGCCCCTTTTTAAATGCTCAGAAGCCTCTTCTTTGGGGGGGAGTGGTTTTCAGTTCTGCCCTGAATAGAAGAGGTTGATGGGTAACTGAATTCCAGATAGGTAATGAATTCTCATTTACTTGCATTTTTTTTCAAGGACTTCAGTTCCTCTTTTGCATATTAAGCACCACCTTTAGTAGTACTCAAGGATTCCAAAATTCCTGTCCTATCTACTGAGAGATCTTTCCACATAAGGAAGAAACATTCTGAATTGATGACTCTTCAGTTCCCTCTGTGAGAGGGGAAGGCACTCCATCATCACACGTCTAACCTCTTTATCTTTAATTCAATTCTACAGATACCAATTCAGCAACTTTTCTGTGCAAGCTCCTGTGCTCAGGTCTGGAAGTGCCAACATGAAAAACAGGCATCTCAGTTATCAGGGGCTCGTGCTGGAGTGGGGGATGAGTGGGCTTCACTCATGTGTAGTTGAAGGTTAGCATACTATGAGACATCATTGTCATCCCTTGTGGTTCAGTTCAAGGCCGCCTTATAACATGAGCCTTCTCCATTCATGATGATTTCTCCTTCTTACCTCATGAGCCTGGATGTTAAGTCAATTCAATTCAACAATCATTTACTATGTCCTTACTATTTGCCCAACACTGTGATAAGCACAGGGGACAAGAAGCCTAAAGGCTAAACCAGCACATTACATCACAGAATGCTTGACGAAGGCCAAGCAGCCACTTACATACCTTTCTTGCCCTGCTGGTCATCACAGTTTTCAAAGGTACAAGGTCCCCAGGCCGACCATGCTGACACCACACACTCAATAGGGCAGGGAATGTGGCACAGCTGAGTGGTGCTTGGGATAGTCCCTGTGCAGAGTTTCCAGTCTACTGGCTTGGAAGCTGTAGGGGAAAATGGAAAAAAATGAAATTCTCCTGAAAAGGACCATGAGCTTCGCTATCATCCCCTATCAATATTTCCCACATGAAAAGAGGGTAACAATGTTTAAATCAGTGTCATGGAGCTCTTTTCATTTCACAGATCACAATAGTAGTATCCCAACAGGCCTTGACAGGTTTGGGCAATGGGATGAATTTAATCAGATCAAATTTAATGAAGTCTTATATGTGGGTCCAAAAGTCAACTTTATAAGCATAAGATTGGAGAGATGTGGTTAGATAACAATGAGTCTGAAAATTAAGTCTTTTTTATTGAAGTGCAAGCTCATTGTGAGTTACCAGTATGCCATGGTAGTCACACAATTAGTCTAAAACGGGGTGGCATCATGAGAGGTATAGCTCCTAGGGCTAAGAAGGTCATGGACCCATTGGTTAGACTAGAAAAACTGTGTTCAATTTCGGGAGATGTCTATCGAGGGGAATGCCACTGGGAGTAGTTGGATGGTTTCAACCTGAAGTCTTTACTTCACAGAGGACACCAAATTCCGTTTCCATGACCACAAGAACTTTGTCAAAGTGGAAGCACATATGGCTTGGTCTGAGGTCACTGGCAGGAAGGATGGGGCAAATAAGGGAAACAGAGCTGGGTAAATGCTTCATTGCTCACACCTTCCCTGGCTCTGATTTCCACCTGGTGTCTCCATTTTCTTCTTCTTTTTCTACCATTTATTCCTCTCCAAGTGCAGCCCCCTGTCAAGACCACAGAACCATTATGGACAGTATTTCCTGTCCACTCCCTACCAGGATGCCTTGGCTTGTGCTCAGGGAGGAAGCTTCAGGAAGATGAAGAATGTGAAATGCCTCCTAGGACAACACAGCTGGGGGGGAAGGGTCCCTTTGATGGACGAACGCTCCTTTGCCTCCACCCCTAAGGAATGCCAGAGCAGCCTTCCAGCTTGCCGGTTCTACAGGTGGGAAGCAGGCAGTATATGTGTGTCTGCATATTTGTGTGTCTCTGTGGGTGTGGGGGGATGTGTCTGCCTGAGTCTATGCGTCAATGAGTGTTAAACCATTCATCCATGGCTTGAATGCACAGTACCATTGATGTAATGTAATCCAAGAAGCCATTGTTAAGCATCCTATTTGGCACTAGATGTTGAGAATACAGAGATCAAAAAGTGATAGCTCCTGCCCTCAAAGGGATTATATTCTACTGGAGGTAAGTAAATTTGAGATAATTTGAGGAAGAAGATAGTGCTAACATGGGAAGGGATAATGACAATAAAACACTATGTAACAATTAAGTAGTAATTGAAGGTTTACAAAATGCTTTCTGTATGTTACTTCCTTTGATAAAGGAAGGCTTCCAATGGTGTCTGGCACCTGAGTGAAGCTTTGATGGAAGCTAGGGAGTTTAAGAGGCAGAGAGGAGAAAGGAGTGCTGCTGGTTGTGGTGGGTGCTTGGATGACAGTAAACCTCATGGAGTCTGAGCTTGCACTTTGGTTACTTCTGGGGAAACATGGGGCTCAGTACCCCAAGGGGTGACCTCCAATTCAGCCCCCACTGGAGTGATGCCAAATAACCTGGGTAAAGGCCTGAGGTTAGAAATGGAACACCATGGTTGGAAACACCAAACAAGAAAGTTTGGTGATGTGTCAGGGGAATGATGGGAAATGTTGAGAAAAATTGGCCAGAATAAAACTAGAGTCCAGAGGAGTTAATTAACATATAGAGCATTGACCATGCACCAAGCAATGAACTAAAGACTGATGAAAGGCAAAAGTGTCCCTGTCCTCCAGGAGGTCACACTATAATGGGGGAAAAGAATGTGCAGATAACTATGTACAAATAAGCAGTATTCAACCTACCTGTCTATGATTTATATGGATATGTGGAATCTATTTCCTATACACACAAGTATTTCTGGTGTAAATACCATATATGTATATCATAGACATACATATATACAAGGGTGTATATGTATATATAGATGTATATAATTTATGATACACTATGTATACACATATATCTATAATGGTGTGTGTGTGTGCGTGTGTGTGTGTGTGTGTGTGTGTTTGTAACTAAGGAGGCCATTCACTATAATAGTGTAGGCGAGAGGTGAGGAGGGACTGTGTGAAAGTCCTGGCTGAGTATTTTATTCCTTCAGGAGGTTGAAGGCATCTGTACTCTCTGAGAGGAAGGCGACTGGAAACCACCAGAGTCCAAAGCTGTTCATTCCCATTTATGGTAATGATAAATCGAATGAAGGCAGAGAATGAAATGCTACATACAGTAGGCAAGTCATAGTTAAGTTTTCCAGGAATGGAATCAGAGGGTGTTCAGTGCTTGTCATTGGAGTTGTTTGATTATTGTTATGGGATTTTGTTTCTTTTTGTTCATACAGATTTCATTCTAGTAATGATTGTAAGTGTGGAAAATCACACATATATGATCTGTGCAGGCACCGTTTTCCTGGGCCAGCCAGGACTTACCCACCCAACATTGCCCTCCAGACACCCCCCTTCTTCCTGCCTCCTGCCCTGCATCCAGACCATCTCCATTTTCACTAATGATGCTTCTTTGTGTCATGACTAGGCACACATATGTGTGAAGTGCTGAATCTTTCTTATATAAATTAGTTATTTCTGAGGCTTCCTAGATTTGTTTTCCTTTTTTCCTTCCAGGAATATTTTAATTATCTCTCTCTACAGCAGTGAAAATAAACATGATTGTACTTCTATTACTTGTGTTGTGCAAACCACAGAGAACTTTCCTGCTTGTGTTAAGCAGGATTGTTTTCTGATGTGTATTTCCTTATCAATCAAAGTCAAGAATGATTAATTTTATTGCTTTTCCAACACTGAGAACATGATGTATTGGTGGAACAAAACAAGTAAAGAGAGATCTAACTTTTTTAGAAGACTTAGAATCTTCACCACACTTAGCAGTTTCTTTGTGGCAGTATGTATTTCTAACTCAAGGAAGCCAGGGCAGCCAAGCTGGAAGGCCAGCCCACAGGTCCAGGTCCAGGTTGGAGCAATTATTCTAAGGCCACATGACAGCAGGCAGAAATAGACTCTTTGGGTAAATGTTTTAAGGGTGTTACATCATGCTGTAATTGCAGTGGGGGTTGGGGGATGGCCTTGGAAGGTAGAAATAATATTATTAATAATGATAGTTAATATTTCTGTGGCACTTACTATTTGCCAGGCACTGTGCTGAGCACTTTACAACCATTATCTCATTGGGTCCCACAATGGTGTAACTTCTTCTCAGGTCCACCAACAGTGCATCAGCGTGCCTGTCTTTCCACAACCCCTCCAACTCTGTCTATCTTTCATAATCCTTGCCAATTTCCTGGCTGTGAGGTGGAACCTTAAGGTTGTTTTTATTTTACCTTTATCTTGCTCTTGGAGCTTTTTCTCCTCTATACTTAATAAAATCCTTTTTCTAGACCACTTCATCAAGATATTATTCTATAACTTTGCCTCACATAGTGAAACTCCTAGACAAATTAGTTCATACTTGTTAGTTCTACTTGCTCACTTTAATTCTTTGCACAACATTTTTATTGGACTCTCAACCCCATCAACTGATCCAAACTGCTCTATTCAGAGGGCATCAACAATCTATTATCCTCCCTCTCCCACCATCCCCATATTCAATCAGTTACCAAATCTTCTTGATTCTACCTCTTCAACATCTACTGTATCTATGCACTCCCCTTTAGTCCCAGTCACCACTGTAGTTCAGGCTCCCATCTCCTCTTGCTTGGGCCCTTGCAATGGCCTCCTAACTGCTTGAAAGTCTCCCCTCTGCAAAATATTCTGTACACTAATATCAAATTGATATTCCCAAAACACGGATCTGACTTCATCCCCCTGCTCAAAAATGTTTAGTGAATCCTTTAGTATTTAAGAAAACACTCATTCCTCAGCAGAGCATGAAGAGCTTTTCCCAGTCTGGCTCCATCCTAACTTTCCAGACATTTCACAATGTATGGATACCCCCTTATGTACTCTACATTCTAGTCACAGGCCAACCAGCTGCCCCTCAACCTTGACATTCCATTTCCCATTTGTGCTTTGCCATAGGCTAATCTAAAAGTTGGGGATGCTCTCTCTTTCTCTTCCTCTCTCTTTTTTCTAATCCCTGGATTACTTCCCCTTCAGGGCTCAGCTCTGAAGCCTGCCTGGACCCTCTGCATTAGTGCCTTTTTTTCTGGATAGATTTGCCTTTTGCATAGATACCACATCCCCTAGCAGAATGGACATTCTTTGATGGCAGAATTGTGACCTTTGCCATTTTATGCCAGAGTCTAGCATTGTCTTTTTATGCCAGAGGTACTCAGGCAAGGCTTAATTAAACTAAATCTACTGAATGGAGACTCTATGTCACAAGGTCTGTAACAATTGTTTTCCTGGCATAACCTTTTGAATCTTCCATTTTCACCAGGGCATACCTAAATCAAGGGTTGGAATCCTGTAATCCAGAGGTCATTGGTCCCTGACAGTAACTTTCCAAAAAAATGTTTACTGAATAGGAATAGCCAAATTGAATAGGAAAGGCTTAAAATTCACAAGATGTACTTAAAATGAAAAAAAAATTCTTTGAGGGATTCTTAATGAATTTTGTCATCAGACTAGAGAATAGTCTCTGAAATAGGAGAACACTGTGAACAATTACCTTCTCTTTAGGTAATTATCACAAAGTCTGGAATGATATGCCATTCTAATAAATAGGTGCATTTATACCATCCTTAAGAACAGTAATGTTCTTTCATATAGTTGAAATTTAAAAACACAAATCGTTGGTCTCTTCATATTATTCTAGAGAGCATACACAATATGAAGTGAGCCTGGTGAGATCAAACGTGCTTTGGATTTAAAGACATTGTTTTTTTAAATGTGGGTGTGACTAACCAAAGCATGTTCTTTAATTTCCATGGTCTGGCTTTGTTCTTGATCAGGCCAAGTTTGACCACTGGAACATTTTAAATGAACCACTTGGACTTTGAATGATAATCCTCCAACCAAACCAAACAGTTAGGCAGCATAGTGCAGAGTGGTGGGCCAGGAGTCAGGAATACTCATCCTCTTGAGTTCAAATCTGGCCTCAGACACTTACTAGCTGGATGAACCTATGTGATCTTTTGCAAGTCACTTAACCCTGTTTGCCTCAGTTTCCTCAACTCTAAAATGAGCTGGAGAAGGAAATGGCAAACCACTCTAGGATCTCTGACAAGAAAACCCCTAATGGGGTCATGAAGAGTTGGATGTGATTGAAAACAACTCAATAACATTCACCCAAATCAAAAGAGATATTCAACAAATTAAAGCACAAGAAATGAGAGTTAAAGCAACATATTCTTGTTCTCTCACTGTTCATCCAAGTGAACTCTAGAAAAATGAACTCTGTTTTATATTTTTTACCTTGAAAATACCTAAATCTTTCTCATGAATCAAGCAAACCAAGGCAGACAGCTGGGGTATTTATTTCTGTCAGATTTCTCCCCTTTCAGGGTTTGTTTTATGGGTTTTATTCTAAACAGGACACATATTGATTGGAGCAATCCCCAGGCAGATAAGAGGCACTCTCCACTTTGTAGAGGACAATCACAGGCTTGCATCTCCATAATAGTACTTTGTATTCTAACTCTATGAAACTTAATTTTTCAAACTTGACCAGGAACCCAGCTATGGCTTCCTGACTCTCCTGTTCTGTGATAAATAGAATCACATTCATTGGCATGGACTTCCCAAAAAACCATTCCACTGCCAAGGTAGGCTTCTTGAGTTAAAAATTCTGAGGTCTCTACAGGGACAGAGTCTATTCATAGGTCATGGGTCCAAGACAGTAACTTTTCAAAACCTTTTTTCATTGACTGGGAGAAATCAAACTGAATAGAAAATTGAGTAGGAACTGGCTTAAGATTCACAACAGATATTTAAAATGAAAAAAAAAATTCTCTGAATGGTTCTTAATGCAGGGTGTCACCAGACTGGGGGACAATCTGAAATAGCTCCATTTCAGGGATTCTAATATTTTAAAAAATTGTAATTTTCAAATTGGGCAGAAGCTAGACTTTCTTGTAAGAAGTTGGGGTTCAACTCCAGCATTTAGAATGCAACACATAGGTTCTTCTCATAGCTTAGCTTTGAAAGATGTAAAACACACTTTCCATGCAGTGGAATGCATTATTAAAAGGATGCTGTGTGCCCTCAGAAAGAGAAGCAGCAGTCACTGAGCCACCATAGGCTCATCACAAAAAGATTATGTCAGACTCTTCTGTGTTTGACAGGGTTCCTACACAGGCAGATCAAGGGAATGTGTTGGATGTAGCATACCTGCCCATGACAAAGTCTCTCACAATACCCTTGTGGCTGAGATGGAGATATGTGGCCTAGATTATTGTACAAGTGGTCAGGTTCAGAAATGGCTGAATGGCCAGGTCCGTTAATCAACTGATTGATGGATTGATGTCAACCTAGAAGAGGTCACAAGTGGAAGTGCCACCAACCCAGATCTGAGCTTGATTTTTACCAACAACCTGGAAGAAAGCATAAGTAGCTTCTTATACCAGACTTGGTTTTTAGATTACATAAAGCTGAGTTGTTCAGTCATCTTTTCAGTTGTGTCTGACTCTTCATGACCCCATTTGGAATTTTCTTGGCAAAGATACCACAGTGATTTGCCAATTCCTTCTCCAGCTCACATTATGGATGAGGAAACTGAGGCAAACAGTGACCTGCCCAGGGCCACACAGCTAATAAGTGTCTGAGAACAGATTTGAACTCAAGAAGATGAGGCTTCCTGACTCCAGGCCTGGTGCTCTATCCACTGCACCACCTTGTTGCCCCTATAAAGCTGAGAGAGCTAGTTATTTGAAGATAGCATAATTGGGAAATAAGACAGTATAAGGAAGAATACTAGGTCAAATCAACTAAGATGGAATTCCATAAGGATAATCTTGGCTAAACTGTACACGTAAAATACAGGGGAGATCTTGCAACATAGTAGTTTGCCTGAAACATGTCTGGATCCTAATGATGGGCTTAATGACTGTTAAGCTCAAAATGTGTGACAGGGGAGCTAGCAAAGTGATTATGATCACAGGCTGCATTGGCAGCAGCAGTGGGCTCAGATGAAGGGAGGACACAGTCCTATTGTACCTACTGTACCCATTTCTAGTCAGATTATGGGAAGCTAGAGGATCCGCTCAGTTCTGGGCACTTCATAGTAGAAAGGAGGATGGTAAGTGGAAGAATGCCTTGAGCATGATGACCACGACTCTCAGGAAGCCGGAGGCTGGACTGGACAAAGCTGAGCTGAAGGAACAAATGAGTCTTAGGTCAAAAAATAAAATGTAGGTAGATCATGCCAGCTGTCTTCAGGTAACTGAAGGACTGGCCAGTGGAAGAATCATTTTGCTTGGCCTTAGGAGGCAGAACTGGGAGCAACTGGATGAAGCACAGTTCAGCTTAGCATAAGTACAACTGGAATTATCCCAAAGGAACTGGGCTGCCTCAACAGGTAGTAAGTTCCCTGTCACTGAAGGTCTGCAAATAGAAACATTGGGGTTCTGTTGAACATGCTGTAGAAGGGCTTCTTGTTCTGATAGTTTAGATTAGATGACTTCTGAAAGTCTCCTCCACCTGTGTGTGAGATTGGATTCTGATTTGATTCTGAACTATTTGTATAAAGAGACCTTTTTATTCATCCAACTAGGCAACTATTGAGTGACAAAGATTAATTACAATTTGGTAACTTTAATTATGCTGTCATCCCTTTAAAAAACAAGGGAGAGTTTTAAGAACCAAATGACTCTTAGAAGACAGTCTGCTGTCCCTCCACTCCTGGAGCAGCCCTCCTGCTCCCCACAGCCTAGGGGCTTCATTCAAAACCCCACCTTGTACAAGGAACCTTTCCATATCCCCACTGATGCTAATGCCTTCCTTTGGAGATTATCTCCAGTCTGTCTGTTCTAGATCTTGTTTGTACAAAGTGTATTGCATTTTGTTCTCCATTCCTCCCCCACTCCACCCCACCCCAACCTGGCAAACTGAGCTCCCTGAGAATAGGGACTTCCTTTGTATTTCCAATGCCTAGTGCCTGGCACATAGTAGGTGCTTAATAAATGCTCGCTTTGCTCCTGATTTCCTTTTTGTCTTTTAGAATCAACCCTTAAAATCTTGCTTTTTAAAGATAGTGATTCTTAATAATCTTGGAATTGTAGAGTAGATTTTTATTCAGGCATAAGTGGATCAAATTGCCACAAAGGTCCCTTTCAACCCCATGTTCTGCTGATCTTGCATTGGACTAATAATTTTGACTTAAGACAAAGGGAGAAAACTCCATACTCCTGGTAAATGAGAGCAAATAGGAACCTCCTTGAGGTCGCTATTTTACCTGACTTTCCTTGATGTACCTTTGAGCTGGTGTTTGGTCTTTAGAAGGTGCACTGGCTCCCTAGCAGAGCATGACTCACCGAGGGAACTTGGGATGAAGTCTTGAAGTCCACCCAAGAACATCTATTCTTCAACATTTCCCAAACAGCTTCCTATAACATGATGTTCTGTGTTGTACCCAGAACACCCTGACTGAGGCACTAGCTCCAATGTGCTGGGTTTTTCTTTTCAGTTACTTCTTCCTAGGAAAGAGTGAGGTTGGCACACTATTGTTGGACACTGAGGCTGGAAAGGGAAACTGCAATGTGAAAATTTTCTCTGTTTGGGGAGGATGGTGCAGAGTCCAACACAGCCTTAGGGATAGTGCTAATAAGGCACAGGGGAGCCAGAACCAAGTCATGATACTAGTATCCACATGCGTCTCAAAATCTTCTAGTGCAGAACCTACAAGACCCTATAGTTTGCAGGAGAAGTGTTGTTTCCAAAGGATGCAATTGGTAGAATATTAATTAATTAAATTGGTGTCAACAAACAAGTATTACTTGGATGCTTGCCATGTGTCCAAACACCATATCTGCAAACTCTCTGCCCCACCTCGGGCCATGTGGATATAGAAGGAGTAAAGGCAGGCTTCTGCTGATTCTGGGTTCACAAAACCTCTCACATTCGTCTTGGTCTTTGCACCCACAAAGCTGCCACCCTAGTTCAGGGCTTCATCACCTCCCACCTGGACTAAGCTCTCTGCCTCCGGGCAATCCCTTTGGTAGTCCACTGTCGTTTTACACAACTGCTAAATTCATCTTCCCAAGGCATAGATCTCATCACTCCAGTCCTCTACTTAAAGCATTTAGTAGTGTGCATTTGCCTTTAAGATAAAACACGACCTTCCTGGTCAAACATTTATACCCTGCCCCCACAGCTTGGTTTTAACTGCAGCTCATCCCTGCCCCCACCCTTGGTTCTAGCCCAAATGAATAATCAGCTATTCCATGTTGGACAGAGTGCTGGCTCTGGAATGGAAGGACTGAGGTTCAAACCCCAGCCCTAGTATTTTCTGCCTTTGTGACTTTGCCTTTATCTTCCTGTGCTGTAATTTCCTCCAGTGTGAAAAGAGGAAGTTTGGAGTAGATGCTCCCACCAGTTCCATATCTATGCTCCTGTCAAATCCTTTCCTTCCTTCAAGGGTTAGAGTCTACCACTGCCTCCTCCCTGAAGCCTTTCTGGATTCCTCCCATTGAAAGTGTCCTCTTTTTCTTCCTTCTCCCCCTCCTCATTTTCTCCTAGGAGCTATTGTTTGCTTTTCTTTTCTGCTCCCGTCACCCCCTATCTTGTGTTAGAGTTCTCCATGAACGTGTTCTTTCATCCCAACAGAATAGAAGCTCTTTGAAAGACCATGTTATTTTTTACCTCCATGTCCTTCACACCACACTAAGCACAGAGTCTTGAACCCAGTCCCTCAGTCTCCAAGGGTCTGTAGTTGTGTCTGTCCCCAGTGTAGGTCACACCCCTTCTTTTCCACATGAATAAGTACCCAATCTTCCAGAGGTGCTACAGCCAAGCAATCACCCTCTGTCCAAGCTGGGAAGGAACCTCTCTAATTTAAAGCAGGCCGCTCCTTGGATAAGTCACGTTAGGTATCATTGGGTTCATTAATGAGCTATTTCCAGGACAATAGGACCAGTTGGAGCTTGGGCTCTAAAGAATATCTTGGGCTTCAAAAGCCCAGGGTTACCTCCAAATCAAGATGAGACCCTGAAGCAGGATGCCAGTGGAGGCTGCTATAGAGTAGATTTTGTATAAATTCTACTGTTCTTGCCCTCAAGGAGCTCCTAAACTCCATCATCTCTAAAATGGGCATAAGAATACCTGTGGAACCTAGATGGCTTCTTTAGAGGCCCAAATGACATAATGGACTAAAAATGCTTTGGAAACTTTAAAGTGCTCTGGACATATTAGTTAGTATTAATATTTTTAATTTGGGAAACAACATTAATGTGCATAATTTGGTCATTGAACATGCAGATGAGATGATGTATGATCCAGGGTTTAATGGAATGATCCAGGTTCAATGGGCAGTGAGACTCCAAGGCAGGAGAAGGCATTCTGAGGAGGCTGAGAAGTTAGGACAGGCTTCATGGAGCAGCAGGAGGCACTCCAAAGACTTGCAGAGACCCTCTCCCTCATCTCCCCTTTCTAATCAGCTGCCATGGCAAGTTTCCTCAATATCCACAATATTTCTTCTATCAATCCCCTGCTTTCCATTACACAGTCACTCCCCTAGGCCAACCCTCATACCTGCTCACATGGACTATTGCAGGAGCTACTACCTCCC
This sequence comes from Vombatus ursinus, assembly GCF_900497805.2. Classification (NCBI taxonomy): domain Eukaryota; kingdom Metazoa; phylum Chordata; class Mammalia; order Diprotodontia; family Vombatidae; genus Vombatus; species Vombatus ursinus. The sequence goes on along the minus strand of NW_020954577.1, from coordinate 18,941,555 downwards.
TGTCTCCAATAGTTTCTATCTTGAATCCATCCTTAACATAGGTGACAAACATGAATCTGGCCAGGCCATTTCCTTGCTGCTATAGTAAACTCTAGTGGCTCTCAGTGACCTCCAAGACCAAATATAAACTCCCATGTTTGGCATTCAATGCCTCTCACAATGGGTCACAACCTACCCTTCCAAGCCTCATTTACCATTCCTTTCATTCACTTTTGTCCAGCCAGAGGTCTTTTGGCTTATCCTCATATACAACTATCCCTCTCCCATGATTGTGCCTTTGCACAGGTGATCTCTCCTACCTGGAAAGTTCCCCCTCCTCCCCTCCACATCTTAGAATACTGACCTTCCTTTGACATCCAGCTCAGTTGTGAGACTATGAGTGGCCTTTCTTGATCTTTTAGCTGCTTGGGCCTTCTCATCCCCTGAATGATTAGCTTGCATATATTCTGTGTATATTTGTATATACTCTGTCTCATTTCCTGGCCATTGCCATGCCATCCACGCCCTTTCCACTGGGCTGTCATCTCCCCTTTCCCCCACCAGAACCTCGGACATCACCCCTGTAAGCCTCTCACTCCCCTGCCTTCTTCCCTGCTTGCATTGGTGGGAGAATGTAAACTCCTTGAGGGCAAGGAGTGTCTCCCTTTTGTTTGTATCCCTGGGGCTTAATACAGTGCCTGGCACATTGTAAGTGCTCAATAAATAATCCTTGCTCACTCAGTCTGCTGGTCTGCTATCTATCTATCTACCCATCTCTCTATCCATCTCTGTCTATCTCTATCTATTTATCCATCCATTTATCTGTCTGTGTGTCTGTCTCAGTGCTTGGCACATAGTAAGTGCTTAATACTTGTTTGATGGTTGGGTCAGAGAAGTGAGGAAAGAATCCCTAAGATTCATGGGCAAAGGCTCTTCAATATCACTTGACCTGTTTTGCTGACAGAAAATTCCAAAGCTAGAGAGCTCCACGTCATGGCTAGATACAGATCTAAACCTCCAGAATCAGAACAATTTCTCCTTAAGTACTCAGGAAATCCAGCTTTGCCCAATTCAAACAACACAAACCTTCCAGACAAGCCATCCCAACGTTGAGTGCAGAGCAATCTGCCTACTTTAATGTCTTGAATGACATTTCATAAAGACTATGATTCAAATGACCACACCCAATAAAATGGCATTTGTCATGATTCCCACAGTTGCTGTAGAATGGTTCAGATGACAGAGCTCAGGCCAGAAGAATTTGTTGCTACCCTGTCCTTTTCCCCCTGCTGTTCTTTCCTCTTTATTTCACTTTGCTTTTAGCAGGAATCAATATTAATGAGCTTCACAATGGAGTTGGTGCTCCCCTGTTAACACTGGAGAGAATACCTACTCCCCGTTGGGCCATCAGCAGCAAGCAGGAAGCTACCAGCCACAGGCTGTTTCTTTTCCATCTTTTGCTGGCGACAAGCTGACTTCTATGAAGATGCTCAATTCATTCACCAGAGCACAGCCTGAGTACACATTTCATGGCTCCTCCTGGTACCATCAGTCATTGACCCAGCACTGACAGAATCAGCACTTGAGTAAAAGAGCCCCAGGACTGTGATCTCCTGATGGGGCCAGATTAGCTAATATCCTAGCCACCATCTTTCTTTTGTTAATGGAGGTCATTGTGTTAGTCAGTGGCAGTGAGGTTTTACCTCTCTCAGGTTTCAGGCTTGAAGTAAGATATCCTTTCCTTAGTAAGGACCACTGGGAATCAGAAGGCCATAAGTGCCTCTGGTAGCAACTTACTAACCACAAGTCTGAATGATATCAGAATCCTAGATCCTCAGCACTGGAGGGGGGCACTGCAGCCATCTTGTTCAGTCAATTGTTGTTTTTCTATGTCCAGTGCCTAGGTACAGGACCTAGTACCATGAATGTTTATTATAATTTTCTGAGGAATCACAACTGTAGGTGATCCAGAAATCAATGCAAAGATGCAAAGCGAGTTTAAGGCAGTAGGATGTTACCTGGGAATAGGGGATGATATAAATGACTTGTATCACAGGAAGAGAAGATGGGCTTATTATTCAGGGGTCTGAGAGATTAAAAAAATGAACAGTTCTAGTGCTGCACTGGGAACTGCAGAAAAGCAAGAGAAAGGCCACCAAGGCCCCGGAGAGAGCCATGTTAAAAAAGAGGATTTACAAGAAAACATGGTCATGGACTAGACTGTACAGGATGAGAAGGGGGCTAAGATCTTCAACAAGGAGGGTCCAGAGCCAAGCTTTTAATTAAGAAAAGAGGGAAATGGGAGTAGGCATGGACATTATTAACCTCTGAACCCAAGTCTGCTCAGAATCGGTTCACCCTGTCCAACTTGCTTTCTAAACAAGTATTTTTGAAGAAAAACACCAACATCAACATCAACAACAGAAATCATGCAAACCAATTCACAGCAGATGTTTCTGGCAGCTCACCACTTAACAGAATCCAGAGGGAATATTTTTAAACAGAAACATGAAAACAACATAAGAAAGTAATGGAAATAATGACCCTGAATGAGCTGTTCTGGGTCAGAGGACTTTCTTTCAGTGGGAGGGGGTAAGGAAGAGAAAGTGGGCAGTACTATTGGGCCATTCAAAGTCCAGGATTTAGGGCAAAATTCATGTGAATTTGGGCTTTTCCATCTCCTCCACCAGACAATGAGCCTAACTTGTTTTTTTCCTGTTACTCAGGATCCTGACTCACAAAGAGCAGTGAGGCCCTAGGCTCTATCACCATACTTAATGTTACACACACATACAAGCAAATCTTGCTTTCTTTTTATGCCCAAACATATTATGAGTGGTGGGAGATTAGATGACACTCTATCCCCCATCCTTCCTTCAGGGATAGACAGCATCATACTGATGAAATTATTTTGGTTGAAACTTACAAACCTTTAGATAATTGGAAGATTCTTTCTTTAGCAATGACCATGATAAAAACCTAGGGATCCAGATTCAAGTACTGAATGGGTTTGGCTATATTTCAGGGAAATAAATGCTTCTTTGTCCCCTTCCCCCTGTATATGCCAAGTTCTTTCTCCCCCTTCTACCTCTGCTCACTTCCTTCTCCATACCTGGAATGTCCTTTCTCTTCCTCTTTCCTGGTGAATTCTTTCCCATACTTCAAAGACCAACTCATGTGCCTCCTTCTCTATGAAGTCAAGTCTAATCTTCCCTTCCTTCTTGGATTTCAGAGAGCACTTAGTTTGGTCTTTTCATGCAACCTCAGCTATACTGAGAAGCTTTGGTGCCTTATCATAACAGCCCAAGAGCCCCAGGAAGGCTATGATTGTGACTTGGCTGAATATGGTATCTTTCTCACACGCAGACACAGGTGTCTGCATGTAGTAGATGCCTCATCAATATTTCTTGACCTGAATTGGATCTAGGAGGCTCTTTCTCCTTTAGCCTTCAGGTTTAGCAGGGAGTTCCTCGTGCTCCTAGGACATCTTTGCACCCATTTTTATATGCCTGGGGTAAGCCTTGACTATTTCAACAAATGCAAAGGGGAATGAGGGATAAGAAAGAAATTAAGGCAGAAGATAGAAAGGGCGGATCTGAGCTGCTGATTCTAGTTCTTAAAGGGGCTTTTATTCTTCTCAAACACTTGCAAGGCTAGACTCCATTTTAGGTTTCTGTGGAGAGGACCAGTTTGGGTATGAGACGCTCTGTGAGCTGTAAGCCTATGGTTTGCATTTTTGACCCCTGAAACAATGGGAAAGACTCAGGATATGGATGATGGTCTATTATATTTTCTCTACCAGATCCCACTTTTATTGACAGAGCTCTATTCACTGTTGCAAATGATTCCAGACATTTTATAAATGAAACATTTCACTATCTTTCAGAGCCCTTTTCTTAAATGAATGGTAATTATTGGCCATGTTTCATAGAAAATGATGATACTGAGTCAATTTTGGGGTACTTGTCAGGAACAGGGGACAATATGTGTCAGAGTATGGGTGCTGCCATTGAACAAATCATCAGCCTTTGAAATGCTGAAGTGTGTAGAGTGCCTAGAAAGAGGGAGCTGAAGGACCAGCTTCCTGCTGCCCTCTGCCCACTCTCCCCTTCAGGCCACCACTAGCATGCTGAGCTCAGTTCTGGGCAACATCTTTTATAAAGGTCTTTGACAAACCTTTGTGGCCAGAGGACAGTGATCAGGAGGGTCAAGGGATTCAACCCTAGGTCATATGAGGATCCCTTCAAATAAATGGCTATTTTAAGCATGAAACCCACTTGCACAGACGCATACGATTGCTATATTTTCATATGTGCTAGCCTGTCAGGTGGAAAGAGGATTAAGGGTGCAAGGTACAGCTCTAGGTGGCAGAATGTGGCCATATCAGGTAGAAGGTGAAGAGAAGTAGATTTCAGTTCAGCATAAGGAAGAAAGCACTTTCTAAAACTGAGAGCTGCATAAAAATGGGATATGAGTCTTATAAGGTACTGAGTTCTCTGTCACCAGTGGTGTTTGAATAAAACTTATAAGATTATACATTAAAATGTTATACAAAGGATTCACGTGCATGTTGACCAAGGGGTCAGGTTGTGTGACCCCTCATGGCCTACCAACTGGCCTGCTTCTCCTTTAGACAAATAACCCATATTTGAGAGGTAGTTGGCCGGGTTAGGGATGTATCCTATGATTCACAATGAAAGATTGTTTTTCACCTCTGTAGGGATTTGCCACCTTCCCCTCATAAGTATCATAGGCTTGTTGTCTCAGCTTAGTGACCCAGATCACGAAGAGTTTAACTCAGGCTCCTTGAATTTCACATGTTTGTTCATGGATCACTTCATTTTTTCCAAAGGCTGCCTGAGGGACAAGAAGGCACAGCTTGCAAATAAAGACACAGAGGTACAGAGAACTTAACTGACTAGTGAAAAAAGCATATGGGGAAGGAAGTTCTTAAGATAAATATAATATATAAATATATAAAATATAATAGACCACCATCCATATCCTGAGTCTTTCCCATTGTTTCAGGGGTCAAAAATGCAAACCATAGGCTTACAGCTCACAGAACGTCTCATACCCAAACTGGTCCTCTCCACAGAAACCTAAAATGGAGTCTAGCCTTGCAAGTGTTTGAGAAGAATAAAAGCCCCTTTAAGAACTAGAAAAGGAAGAGAAACCAGGCCTTGTGGCTATGGGGAAGGAGCTGTCTCTTAAGTGATCACTGTACTGGGTTTCAGCATGAGAAAAATGCCTGCTTTCTGGGGAGAGAGGGAGGGATGGTCAGAGAATACCAGCGAGTCTCCCTGCCTGGTGTCTCCCTGTCATGTATCAACTGCTCTGTCATCATTTCATATTCCAACTTGGGGATTACTCATATTCAGTTGTTCAGACAGAAAGGGCAAAGGTCACAGATTTACTAGCTAGGCTTTTCACCTTACCAGCTGTGTGACCTTGGGCAGGTCCTTGCACCTCTCTTGCCTTATTTGTGAAGGGAACTTGATATCCAAAAGGTCACCTAGTCCAACCCCATCATTTTACAGACAGAGAAACTAGGTCCAGAGAGGTAAAAAAATAACCATGCCCAAGGTCATACAGCTGGTAAGCGGCAGAGGTAGGATCTGAATCTGAGTCCTCAAACATTGACCTGAAAATCCAGTGTTTTTCCCATTGTCCCATGCTGTTCCACACAGAGCACGAACATGGATTTGTTCACCAAAACCTAGGTTCCCAAAATGAGGTGAGGGGTTCAACTATCAATGCAGGAAGTCTCTTTCCATTCTGCCCTAAGGGTAGTGAGCAAAGCCAGTGTCTGTGCAGCACTTGCTCCTGGGAAAGCATCGGCCTGGGAGCTATTTGCAGGTCTTCATTTGCTTTAATGTGCATGTTCCAGCTCTCAGTCTGTAGAGCTGTTCTCACTGACTAAACCTGGTTAGCTGTGCTCTGACAATGACTAACGAGTCCTCAGCCTCCTCAGAAGCTCCCTCCCAGCAAGATTGCCATAGATAGCTACACACACTCATAGATCAGGACAGACTTGGACAGCTACTGGACTTGGACAGCCTAGAGGCTGCTGGGTCCTGACTTTGTCTCTAGATGGTAGGATTCAGATGACCTTTAGGATCCATGGTCCTCTAATCACAGACTAGAGATCCCCAGAGAGTCACTGTCATATTTTCTTACTAAGTTTTCTGTGGAAATCAGAGACAGAACTTAAGCCCAGGTGGTGCTCTATAGAACCTTCTCATTTCTGAGTCTTAATCCTTCATTCCAATCCAGAGCTATAGAATTCCAGTGGAAGTTTCTGTCATACAGGGACTGAAATAACTTAACTTGTTCTATATTTATTAGACAGCAATGTGGCACAGAGAAAGAAATCTAGAAATGAAGTCAGAAGATCTGGGTTCAAATTCTGGCTTTGCATCTTACCACCTGTGGTATCTTGGGCAGGCCACTGAACCCCCTGTGTCCACAGTTTCCTCATCTATAAAATGAGGTGCATGTATGAACTACGGAACCTCCCTCAAAGGGTCCTTTCAACTGTAAAGGGTTCTTTTTAACTCTCTGATCACCTGTACACCTTTAAGGCCAGAGCTGGATGCGTGGGTTCTAGGCAAACCAGATGCCTAGACTCCCTCTTGCCACTCCTTACCCACACAAATACCCAGGACAGCCTATCTTGGCCAGCTGTACGAGACTCTGGACCATCTTCACCAGCTTGCCTTTGCATGACTTCCTTTCAGGCTTCCTACATTCCAGCCAAATTGGGTGACTTAGTGCTCCCTTATCTCACCACGCCCTCTCTTTGCTTATGTTACCTAATTAGCCTCTTTATACCCCAGTCACAAACTTCTGTGTATCCCCATCCTGTCCTTCCTTCAAGAACCAGGTTAGATGGCACATTTTCCATGAAGTCTTACTTACTGGCATCTTCTCAAATTTCACAACACTTGAGTATTCATACTCTAACTTGCATTACAGTTATTTTTGCATGCATCTCATTGACTCTCCCCATCCCACATCCTAGACTACAAGCTCCTTGAAGGCAAACACTAGGTTTTATTCATGCATGAATCCCCAGCATAGCATCTAGCATGGCCGCCTCTCAAAGAGCAGGAATTTAATAAATGTTTGCTGAATAGAAATACTTATAATTCTTCAAGTAAGGCAGAATTATGCACACATGATGCCTTGTTTATAATATCTGTTCTGCTCACAAGTTTTTCATTTGTTAGCATGTTAATATCCCTTTAAGGATCATATTTCTTCTGATGGCTTACATTTTATGAATATAGGTCTCCATTGTTAATAACTATCAAACTACCAAGGCCCTGTATCATTTAATGGGATAGATAAGGTGAGAGGGAGAAAGGGTACACACATCAGTGTCTTTCCAGAATGGTTTCAACCTTGAGGCAGGGAAATGGGCTCTGGGCCTCTGCAGGTCTCTCCCTGCCCTGCCCCACCCTCCCATCCTCTGATTGAAATGTCAAGCAGAATAGCCCCACCTACCTGTGATTTCAAAAGTGATGGATAGGAGGGGTGCAGCACTAGCCTTCGACGGGCTCTGAGACTGACTTTCTGAAATAACAGGGAAAGAGCAGCATAAGCAAAGATGTGTGTGCAAAGCAGCTTGAGGAAAAGGCACAGCAAGTGATTTCATTAATGGAGGTGCCCTTGTTCTAATCCAGCCCCTGCCTTCCTCAGCACTGGGGGTAGCAGCAGCAGCGCCCCCTTGCTCTCTGCACACACTACTTTACCCCCACATCCTTGTTCTGAGTGGGGTGCGGAGAATGTCTCCTCTGGAGGACCTCTTCCTCACACTGCACAGAAGCCCCAGGGCTTTACCTCTGGGGCATTCATGAAACACACAGAGCCCTTTGCTGTCTGGATCACAGGGAAATCTCCAATGGAGCTGCAGCAACTAGGCTTTCTTTTTCCTTCATTCAGAGTTCTCAGAAGAACCTTCTCCTATTCATGCAAACTGAGTCAAGTTACATTTTAGTCAGCTCTGGGGAACCTGCTCAGAGCGCCACCTCTCCCTGAGATACTTTGCTAAGCACCAATTTCACACTAACCCAGGCCCATAGTAGCATGCTCATATGCTTCCTGCTGGGCGCTGTGTAGGCATCAGGCAGAACAAGGAGCTGTCCAGGGTGCTGGTTGGCTCCTCTCCAGAGAGGAGAGGCCATCCTTAAACTCTATAGAAGAAGGGTCTCCCATTTGCTCACCTGAAGCTGGGCTGGAAAGGCTGCCAGGGCAGGAGCATTACAAGAAGCTGGCAGCAGGAGAAGGAGATGCGACACCAGGTGCAGTGGGAGCCATCTTCCTGCTGCTGCTGCGGCTGCTGCCTGCATCCGGCTGCATCAGTATGCTTCTGCTGAGGCTTAGTGACTCAGGGAGAATAGCAAACATCCGGGACAGTGCCCCTGCAGACCCAGCTGGGGCGCCAAAAGCGCAGTATCCCTGACTGGCTGGCTGCTTTAGGCATATACCAAGAGGGGCGTTGCCCATGTTTGTGCTGGGAAAGTCTGCAGGGGTGGGGGGGGGAATAGTGCAACCCCCTGTGCACACACGGCATCCATTTCCATTTCCTGGGTGTGATCCGAGCTGCAATGGGCTTGGCTGTGTGCTGCACTATGGCACAGATGGTCTAAGATATCCCACTTGTGACCATAAGGGCAGCCTGAGTTCCTCTGCTTGAATGTATACTCGGTGAACTAAGGGCTTGGTTTTTTGGAAATTGCTGAGTCATGGGTAGAAGCCAGACATGACAGCATCCCTGCTGTAGTCTGACTCCTCAGCAGTAAACATCTTTTGCTGTTGTTATTCAGTCATTTTAGTCATGTCGCACTCTCTGTGACCCCTAATTGGGTTTTCTTGGTAAAGCTATTGGAGTGTTTGCCATTTCCTTCTCCAGGTCATTTTACAAACGAGGAAACTGAGGCAAGCAGTGACTTCATCAGGGTCACACAGCTAGTAGAGGCCAGATTTGAACTAAGGAAGATGAATCTTCCTGACTCCAAGCCTGGCACTCTATCCACTGTACCACCCAGCTGCCCAGTAAACACCTTTAAGCAGTGTTAATCCCTTAAAATAATGACTAAAAAACAAGGATACTTAAAAGGGCCCATTAAGGAAGGTAGGCTGTCCTTGGGGCCCTCCTCTAACTGCTTCCCTGCAGATCAGGATTCTCCAACTTTAAAATCGCCACTGGGATTGATCAGTCAACAACAATTTATTCTGCACTTACTACATGCCAGACACTGGGCTAAGTGCTGAGAATATAAATACGAGTAGAACAAGTCAGTTCCTGCCCTGGAGGAGTTTATGTTCTAGTGGATAAAGATGTTGCTTTTGCAGCTGACTACTTTGAAAATGCCTGGCTTAATTTTCATTGAGGAATTCATGTTCTGCCCATCTTCATCTGCCCTGCTTTCTGTCTACTCCTGCTAACCTGGAGGTGCAGATTTCCCAGGGGATTTGATGATCAGGGACATACCATGTACATGCACATGACAATAGTTCCTGCTGGGAAATTTTAAATGGAACTTGTACAAGTATAAACATTGTTAGCTTTCCCCCCTAAATCACCAAAAACTTTCAGAAAGCGGCAAATATTCCTGTGAGGTATGTATCAGGTTTAGTAGCTAGGCAGCTGGTGGTTGGAGCATTGGATATGGAGTCAAGTAGAGCTGAAGTTAAATCCTGCTTCATACACTTACTAGTTAGCTATATGACCCTGGGCAAGTGCTTAATACATCTCAGTTTTAGTTCCTTTATCTGTGAAATGGGGATAATAATAGCATCTATCCCACAGAGTGGTTGTAAGGATCAAATGTAAAGGACTTTCCAAAGTTTATAGTACTATAAATGCTAGCTACTGTTACTTAGGGACAGTCTTGATGTTTTCATTGAAAGGACATAAATTTCCATAAGATAAGTCGTATCATATATTAACAGCATCAATACTCATTTTATCTGACTTTTGTACTACATATGGACATTTATACTGACATTTATTCTAACCCAACATCTATTTTAATAGAAGTATGCACATAATTTTCTCTCTTGCACTTTATCTGGGGGAAGATATTTATTTTAATGTGATTCCAGGTAAAAATTTCCAAAGCCTTCAGGAACTTTGCTAAGAAAGTCATTTGGTGGAAATGCCTAACATTGGGCTGACTGTAAAAATCTGCAAGAGAAGCTTTGTTGACCAACACTACCCTTGAGATGGGGTCAACCCTATCTCAAAAACTTGCCCATGAAGCTTGTCAGATAGGCCCCAACTATATTTTTGCAATAATGACAAGGCACCAATATGTGTACTTAGTTAATGTGTCAACTCATAAAATCATGTCTTAAATACATCGGGTTCTAAATTTGTCTCTAGGAGTTCTTAGGAAGTGAGTAAATGGAAAAGAGAAGGAAAGATCTATCCCTGGTAGAACTTCTTGAAGGCCTTGCCACAGTATGTGAAGACACAATTGACACATTGTGTCATGTAGATTGGACACCACCAAGGACCAACCTTATGTAGTTCTGGAGAGATAGACTTACCAAAGGGACAAAGGAGGGGGTGCATACAGATAGTCACAGTTTTGGGACTATAGGCAATCCTAACACCAAAGTTAAGAGTGTTTCTCACGCATTTAGAAAGCCTGCATGGTACAGAGTTTTGTGGTAAGAAATTAAAATGCGTAGATATGAAATGAATATACATTAATATGGGAGATGGTATGTCCAATGTGGTTAAATGGTCATTCTTGGTGTGAAGAATACCTGGGTTCTAGACCTGCCAGTGACACATACTGGATGTGTGACCCTGGGCAAGTCACTTAGCTGCTCAGTGTCTCAACTCTTTAAGACTGTAAATTAATTTCCATATAAGAAATTCCCTTAAACAAAAATAAAGCAAGCATAACCTGGACTTTCGGGGTGATTCTGGGAGAGGAAAGAAGTCTTTTGTCAACTAAAAATGTTGCTGTTATTTTAGTAAAGGGCCTGGGATTTCCTTGTGTTCTATGAGGTAGGCAGGGTCTCTCCAGCATACTAAGGCTGCACCCAGATGTTTGATTCTAGCTACCTGAAAAAGTGTTGCTGGAACCTGGACTAACTGGTTGAGACTGAGAGGAAATAATAATAGGCTGGGGCCTTCTCATATTTCCCTATGGGGAAAGTGGGTATAGCAACTTTTCCAGAGATTCTTCTCTGTTTATCTCTTTTTCACAAGAGCAACTGTTCTCAGCCTGAAGAGGAAAGCAAAGGCCAAAGACCTATCTGGCAAAATGGTGACCCACATGAAACATCAGTGCCTGTAGCTGGTCCATTTTGATGATTCCATACAGTGATTTTCATCCACCCTCAGCTTAGGGTGTGGGCTGCCAGTGTGGTTGCATGGCTATTTTTGACGACTGGTTTACATCCCATTCTCTCAGCTGAATGTGCCCTAAATCAGAGCTAGAAATGGGGAGGCAATGGGTGTTTTCATCCCAGTAATCTTCATATCTAATTTACTGTTTTCTCCATTTCCTTTAGGAAGTGCAGTCCAGCATCTCTGGACCCAAATGTGAAGCTGTGAATCCCCAGGTCCTCCAATATAGAGGCCACCAAAGGGCTTCTGTGACTGAACTCAGACCTCCTCTGAGAACTGTTCAAGAGTAAGAAGAGCCTGGCATCCTGGGTAGTGCAAAAAGCATGTATACTTTAGCATACAGGAGACCTGGAAGACTGATAATCTCATCTGCTGCTCCTATGATCTAGGAGTAGACTCAGACCACACATGTTCTTAATGACTCCTGCTAATGTGCTTCTAGACGGAGTTACTTCCATCCATGCTCTCTGCACAGCTGTCTTGCTCATTGTCTGGCTTTCTTGGCACTGTGAGGCAGCTAAGGAGGAAGTCAAGGTTTATATCTATTCCTCTGGGACCCGAGTTTCTCAGAGCCACAAATAGAGATTTTTCAATCAGGACTACTGCCTCTGGAATGTCTATTTGGACAGTGTGATCATAAAAATGAGATCAAGATTTGTCCTTTGCATCTTTGAGTCCTTAGTACTGAACACAATGCCTTATAAACAGTAGGCACTCAATAAATGCTTCTTTCATTGCATTAGGTTGTCACAGTTTGGACTTGAGTTTTATTGACTAATAGAGATAGTTGGTCATGACCCTCAGGACTTACGGATAATGAATTTTATTTTTTTCAATAATTATATTTGAGGGCTTATACATGACTTTAAAAGTATATACAATTTCACTTGATACTTTTCCCTTCATATAACTAAATTTCCAGCCAAGTGGCTCTCTGATACTACAGCATGGCCTGGAGGTGAGCCTGGTTAGCTTAGTACTCAAGATGTGGCAGGACCTACCATCTGGAAAGCCTTTGGGTCCAGGCCAAATGAAGACGGTAAGTCCTTTATTCTTGGACCAGCTGGGCAAAGCTTGGAGAGATATTACTCACAAGAAGTTTGGCTCCCAAGGGTTAGTGGTTATTTTTGGTAATGGAAGTTTATGAAGCCTGAATACTGAGTAGGGGATCTTAACCTGGTATTCATAAAGTTGTTTTTTTAAAAATTATTTTGAGAACTATATTTCAGTATAATTGACCTCCTTTATAATCCTATGTGTCTTACATCATGCATTTAAAATCACAGGGTATGGCTGCTTCCAAAGTTAAGAATTCTTGGTATAAAGGGAATTGCCACTCTCAGCAGAGGGGCTGGCCAACTCAAGCAGCATACTAGCATTTGTTAAGCACCTGCTTTGTGTCAGGCAGAGTACTAAGTGCTAGGGAGACAAAAAGGGACCAAAATAGCCACTGCCTTTAAGAAACTTGTGTTCCAATGGAGGAGATAACATGGATACAAGTAGGTGAATATGAGATACAGGCAGAGGAGAAGGACATCAAGGACGTGGCTCAGCTGAAGGACTGAAGAAGGAAAAAGTATAATTTGTGCAGACTCTTCTTCAATCACATGAGAAACTACTGGCTTAGAGATCATCTAAGAGCATCACTTATTTATAATATATATTATAATATATCTTTATCTATTTCAACACGTCGAGGACTTAAGTTGTCCCCAATCTATGTTTCCAGTCTTATTATGCAGATTGGAGTTGGGTCAAATTGACCTTTCTGCTGTTCCTTATGCAGGGCATCCCATCTCCTATCCCCATGCCTTTGCATCGGATGTCCTCTATGCCTGAAGTTCACTCCCTCCTCACCTCTGTCTTTTGGGATCCCTAGTCTTCTCTAAGGCTTGGTTCAAGCACCATCTCCTATAGGAAACCTTGTCTGTTTCTCTCAGCTACTTGTATCTGCTTTGCTTCCCCAAGAATTACTTAATTACTTGTATTTATTTTGTACAGATTAGGGATTCTCTCTCTCTCTCTCTCTCTCTCTCTCTCTCTCTCTCTCTCTCTCTCCCTCTCTCTCTCTCTCTCCTTCCCTCCCTCCCTTCTTCCCTCCCTCCTTCTCTCTCCTTCCCTCTCCCTCCTTCCCTCTCTATACACACATATAATGTCTCCTCAGACTAGACTTAAGAGGCAAGGATCATCTGACTTCTGTCTTTGAATATCCAACACCTAGCACAGCATATGGAATACAGTAGATGCTTAAGAAATGCTTGTTAATTGACTAATTCTCTTTTGTCAGTGCTGGTTATCCATTCACCAACTTAGACAACCTCCCATCTACAATTTATATGATGGTTTTTGCAAGTTGCTGTTGCTGAAAAATGCTTCCCTTGCTTCCCATTTGGTGATGGGCCCTCCCAAGCTTAGACCAGCTGGTCCCTAGGGGATAGACATGTAGCTGGTTGACAGCTTGCATTTGGGGCATTTTCAGGGTACTAGGACCTGCTAGAGCACTGGTTCTGCTGATGCAGCCTATGAGAGCAACAGGTCACCTTGGGGGGACCCAAAGATCTCTTGATGTTATAGCTGTATGTGTTGAAGCTGTATGTTGGTAAAGTTTTGTTTTTCAGAGCCACAGGTCTGAGTTCATTCCAAACACAGTGTCCAAGAGTCTACCACCTCAGTTCTAGGAAGCTAGTAACATAGTCTCTAGAGAAGTTGCAGTGGGGTGGGACATCAGCTTGGGAAGGTGCTGGTCAATGAATGCATTGCATTCAGTACACTTAAGGGCATTTTACTTACATTTAACCCACCAGTTAGCTTGTAATAAAGATATGAACGTGCTTCCATTAGAAAATGTTACAAAAGACTTTTCAGTGTGTTTTGATTGACTGAATACCTAGGTCTGAGGGAACCTACCTTTTCCTTAGAAACATGAACAGTATTCACTATGCTGTGGTCATAGTGGTCAAACGGGATATATCAGGAATACTCCTAACACCCCAAGCAGTGTGGGCATGGTGGCACAGGAAGACTGAATGAAAAGGTCCATGAGAAAAGAGGGTTGGGGGACATGGGATTTACCTTCTTTTTCCTTGAGTGTGTTCAAATAGGAGAGGAGGTTCTCATTGGCTTGCACACAGTAGACCTCTCGTGTTTGGATTCCTCCTCCACATAGGGCAGTCTGATTCCCTCTTCTTTTGTCTTGTTGGCTGAGTAGTGGGTCAACTCGACACTCAGTCCACTCTGTAGTTCTCCAGCCATACCTAAATCAAAGCAAATAGCAAGAGGAGGAGTCAGCAGGTGTCACTGGCCGCCTTGCTCGCTAGGAAGACTTAGCCAGATGTTTTCCAATCCCAACTGACCCTTCCTTAGATAAAACACACAGTGCACTTGAATGGCAAATAATCTCTTCCTCTCCCTCTACCTCTCCTCTCTGTCTTCAGGTCTACAACAGCAATGGTCAAATTGAGTAAAATCCTGTGTTTAACAATCAATAAAGCTCATATATCAGTACTTGGTGGCAAGAAAAATAGCACTGTTGCATGAGAAAACTTGAAATATGACATTTCATGAAATTAAGCCCAGGCTTGCTCCTTCTTGATGTTAACTTTCAAGCAAGCATGCAGAAGAAATGGTCAAAGTGAGAAGATCGTATCCATCAAAACAAATGGTAACCATTGAAGGGAGAAGAACAGATCTCCATCATTCATTTAATGAAGGTCCTAGAAATGGCTCCTCCATATTTGAGAAAAATGTTCATTATGGGAGGGAGGAAAGAATTGTGACAACTTGCAAACAGGAAATTTTGGCAAGAGCAAGCTGGCTTTTCAGCAACATTGAGGCATCATTGCTGAGGGCTGGTGGAGGAGGCGAAGCCAAAAGAGTTTGAATCAGGAGTTCACAAGCCAGGAGCCCTGAGACCCTGAGCTTGTGAAAGGAAAGCTATGTCACCAGCCCTGCCTAAACACAGGCTTTCATCAGCTCCCCAGGGAGCCATCACGGTGCCACCAGAGATGGGAAGTTATGATATTTCTCTTCCTCCAGGAAAATTGATATTACAGTGTCCAAAAACTGGCTTGTGTAACATGATGGGCCTTTTAGATCAGATTCAAGTTTGGAATGGGGATGGCTTAAGTGCCATGTTTACAGTTCTATCAGGTCAGAAGGTTGCAGGGGTTCTTAGGTGTGCTGTCTACCTCTTCCTGTCTCTCTCTGAGCTCAGCAAGGTCTGACAGTCTAGCCTGACTTCAATCCACACCAGATGAAGTTTTGCTTTTCAGAACCACAGGTCTAAGTTCACCCGAAACACGATGTCCAAGAGTCTCCCACCTCAGCTCTAGGAAGCTAACAACATAATCTCTGGAAAAGTTGCAGGGGGGTTGGGCATCAGCTTGGCAAGGTGCTGGTCAAAATAACAGGCAAAAATACAAACAAATCTCAGTTTTTTGAATGAGCCTACCTCCAGTTCCTCCCATTCAAAAGAAAAATGAGGAAGAATGAAACCTGGCCAATGCGGAGGACAACAATCACTATTGGCACCAGAGTGCCTGGCAGGCATCCTTGATTATGGGCTCCAGGGTTCCCAGGGATGAGATCTCATATTTTAAGGGTCTCCCCCTCCCCCTTTCCCTAGCCTCACTTGTCCAGGTCATAAGACAGAAGAAAATTCCCAATCAGGCCAAGGGGACATATTGTTATCAATGATTTCCATCTAAACCTCCAGAGGGGTCTTAACCTTTCAGTATCTAAGGAGGATAGGTCATTTAATATGACAGAACTATGTCCCATTTCTGGTCCCAG
Source organism: Vombatus ursinus (assembly GCF_900497805.2). NCBI lineage: Eukaryota > Metazoa > Chordata > Mammalia > Diprotodontia > Vombatidae > Vombatus > Vombatus ursinus. Next base: position 18,925,411 of record NW_020954577.1, on the reverse strand, counting down.
TTCATTCTGTCATCTTTGGCCCAATATCATCACAACAGCAGGAATCTAGCATGTGTACAGCAATGTGAACAGCACAGCTGAGCAGGGTTTGTCCTTCCAGCTCCAAGGAAGCTGCCTCTGGGAGCTGGGCTTCCCCTGCTTATCCTTGCAATCAATCCACCCCCCTCCTAACCATGAGTGGTCTGGGTGCATCCCTTTCAGAGAGTCCCCAACCTCACCAATGTCTGAACTGCTGCTCTGAAGTCCAAGTCAACAATCAAAATGCCATCGGTGCTGGTGTCTGCCAGGAAGCTTCACTACTGTAGCAGAAAGCCTCAGCCACAAGGACCCCACCCCCAGTCATCCCCCTGTCCCAACTGCCTTGTGCCTATTTTGAATATATCTCTATGTGTACCTTGTCTCCCTTGAGGCCAGGTATTTTCCCACTTTTGGCTCTGCATCTCCAGTGCCTGGTACAGAGTTGGTGCTTAGTAAATGCTTGTGGATAGATTGAACAGAATCATTCGTCTTAAACCTACTTCAGTAGATCAGAGAAAATGAAAGCTCAGAGGGACCAGAGGCCCCCTCCAATCTACTTGCCGATACCGAGGGCCAGAGAAGCTAAGACTCTTGGCCCAAGTCACTCATAAAGTAAGGCAATGGCGACTGTAAGATGGAAAGTGTCAGACTGGGAGGCCAGAGCACCTTGGTTAAAATCCTGTCTCTGATACTGACTAGCTGTCAGAGAAGTTGCATAACTTCCTTGGCCCTCTTTCTTCTATCTATAAAATTGTATGCCTGTAGTATATCCCGTACAGGCTTGCTGGGTGTATGGTGGGTGTAAAGTTCTCTGTAGCTAAAGCCCAATATGCTCTCCAGCTGCTGTTGCTGTTCATTGCAGGGCTGAGACTAGAACCTTCTGGATCCTTAAACACCACTGAGAGAGAGCTGGGATGAGACTAGGACCTTCTGGATCCCTACACACCACCGAGAAAGAGCTGCTGCCCACACCTAGTTACAGCCAGATCTCAGAACAGAAGGATGTCCTGGTTACTTCCATATTGAGACAGTGGGGTGCAGTGGAAGAAACCTAGAATTATAAGTTAGGAGAGACCCAGGGCAGGAGTCTGGATGTGCTCCTCATATGTGTGATGATCCCAGGACAGTTAGTTCCTCTCTCTGGACCTCAGTTTCTCTCCTGTGCAATACGGATTGCAATACTGACACTACTTCCCTCATGGGGTGATTGTGGGGGAAATGTCAGGCACCAGAACTACTGTCATTATTGCCCTTGTTCTCCAAAGAAGCCTTTGGCATCAAATGGACATGCAAGAGATGGAGAGATTTCTGTCATTTAGAACAAATATCCAACTGTTTCTTCCTCCAGTCGGTTAACTGGTAAAATAAGCAGGTCTTTTAAAAGTACTAGATTTTTGGAAGTAATCGTTGTTGCCCTGCTGGATGGAGCAGGTTCTATGATTCCTGGCCATTTACTTACGTAGCACAGGGAGCTACCCCATCTCCTTGGGTCAAGCAAGGCGCAATCTCCTCCAGGGCAGGGCAGTCTTGGTGGTTGCCAATGGGAAACTGTTTGATGGTCCGTGTGCGGACATGATTCCCTTTATGGGATGATGTATCAAAGCAGGTCTTGGAGCACGGACTCCATTCAGACCACTCAGACACCTGGCACTCCTTGGTGAGCACACAGGACTGGAAGGTGACGGGTAACTTGTCTTGCTGGCAAAGGCTGTAAGAGAACATGAAGAGTCATCAAAAACCACAAACCAATGTGAATGGCCACATTCATTATCCAGGAGCTTGCAATCCCTGAGAAACATCTGTGTCTCCTAAGAGGTACAACTCAGAAAACTGGTAGCAATTTTAAAGACATGGGCAAATCCTTAACATTCATGGTGGGACAGGTAGGGGAAACCACACTAAAATTCATGGTTTCCTGGGATCTAATTCATTGTCGATATGACTCACTAACAAGAAATATGAAACAACCAAAAGTAAGATGAGATGGAAATAAGGAGAGAGCATCATTGTGTATAGAGTGTTTTTCAAATTTGACAGCATCAAGGACGGAGTTGGCAGTGCAGTAGGTAGAGTGCTGCGCCTAGGGTCAGGAAGACCTGAGTTCAAATACTGCCTTAGACACTTACTAGCTGTGTGATTCTGGGCAAGGAGCTTACCTTTTTGGGTTTTTTGCCTTAGTTTCCTCAAATTGGGAAAAGTGATAGTACCTATGATGTCAGGTTATTATGAGGATCAAATGAGATAATATTTGGACATTTAGCAGCATGCCTGACACATAATAAGCATCATATAAATGCTTACTTCTTTCCCCTCCCTATCATTTGCCATTCTCTCCACCTTTGCTCCAGTCTCTTTTGAAGAGATGGAGTCTCATCACATAACCTTTGGGAAATTACCCCTCAATAATTCCCATTCTCTCTCTTATCTTTAGCTTCTTCACACACACACACACACACACACACACACACACACACACACCCACACACACACACCCTCACTTGATTCTACCATGCCCTCAAGCTATTGTCCTGATCTTTCTCTCTCTCTCTCTTCCTTTATATAGCCACCTCATGGAAAAAACCATCTTTCTTCATTGTCTCCACTTTCTCTCCTTCTCTTTTAAACCCTTTGAAGTCCATCTTCTCACCCCACCACTCAGCTGACATCGTTCTCTCCAAAGTACCTAGTCTCTCAATTGTCAGGCCTCATGACCTCTTCTCAGGCCTTATCCCGCCAGACCTCTTCAAGCTTCCATACTGCTGACTGCTGTCTCCTCCTGGACACTTCTTCCTCTCTGGGCTCTAGTGACCCTGCTTTGTCTTGCCTCACCTCCTATGGATTTAATCTTTCCTTAGTCATCTTTGCTGGATCCTCATGTTCCTCTCCCTAACAATGGCTGTACCCTAGGTCTCTGTCTTGAGGTTTCTTTTGTTCTCTCTATATTCCATCATTTTGTCTGACCAGCAATTACAGACTCAATTATCTGTGTGAAAGTGACTCCCAGATCTCTATATCCTGGCCTAGTCTGTCTCCTGAGATCCAGTACCATTTCACTACCTTCCTTTTGCCCATTGCCAACTGGCATCTCAGATTCAAAATGCCCCAAACAGAATTCATGATCTTTCTCCTCAGAGTCACACCTTTCCCTGATTTCCCTGTTTCTGTTGTGAGCACCACTATTTTTGGAATCATCCAATCCTTCAGAGCCATCTTGTGACTCCTTAGCCTTCTTTGCCCTACCTATCCAACCAGATGCCAAGTCTTGTTGTCTGTACCTCCACATTTCTCACATTTATTCCCTTCTCTCCACTCACATGTGAAGTCTAGCACAGGATGTCATCTTTTCTTTTCAGAATTATTTCAATTACCTCCTATTTGGCCTCACTGTTTCTCATTTCTTCCCTCTGCAGTCCATCCTCCACAGAACCATCAATGTGATTTTCCTAAAATATATCACTCCCTGCTCAAAAAGCTACAGAGACATTTAAAGCTCTTCACTACGTGATTTCAGCCATTTCAGCCACACATTACTGCTGCCTCTCAAGTCCAGCCTAATTGGCTCACATGTTATTTCTCACTCACGTCACCTCTTCCATCTCTGTGCTTAGGAATAATACGTCCCTCTGGCCCGGAATGCTCTCAATGCTCTTCATCTTCATTTTTGCTTCTTCGAATCCATGACTTCCTTCGTAATTCAGTTTAAGAGACATCTCTGACCTGAGGCCTTTCTTTATTCCCCCAGTACCAGTACCACCAACATTACCATGCAATTACTTTTTGTATATTTTCTATTATTTAGGTCTCCACATTTTCTTCCAAAAAAATATAACTTAACTGAGGCCAGGGCATCTTTTGCCTTTTTATCAACAGAACCTAGTAATGTACATAGCACATTGAAGGAGCTTTCCCTGGTGTTCTATCTTGTGTTATAATTATTTGATTACAGGTCATATCCCCCATCCCACACCCAGCAAAATGTAAGCTCCTTCAGGCCAGGACTATCTTATTTCTATCTTTGAATACTCAGCATTTAGCACGATTTGGCCTTGAACACATTTTAGTATTTATGAAATGGTGATTGAATTGAACTGCCTTCCTCTGTTCTCAGGGACTAGATTCTCAATTTAAATGGATCCAGAATTTAAGGATCATATCCTATCCCATCTTTCTCATGGGGCCTTTCCTGATCCCCTCCCCCACTTCCAGCCCTGCCCCACCAACTACCTTATGTACTCTTTGTCCACAATCCCTCTGCTTTTAGAATGTAAGCTGAGTTAGGGCAAGGATGGTTTCATTTTCACCAATGTAACCTCCATGCCTGGTTCAGTGCCTGGCAGTAGTGGGGATTTAATGAATGGTCATTGACTAGTAGATTTCCTTAAAGATGTCATTGATTGAAGTATCAAAAGGTGAAGCTGCTTCATCTCTGAAGCAGTCTCAGTATAGTCCTGGACTCTCTCCATCTCTCTTAATGATCTCACTGGAGACATGACTCCTGAGCTCAAACACTTATCCCACTGTCGTATATCAATATCATCCCCTGTCTCACTCTGAGAGTAATCCTGGTCTCTGTGATCAGTCATAGATTATGAGGGTAACAACTGTGATGATGCTATGCTGTTTCCTGACAAAGAGAGCGATGCTGAGAGTCCATGGGTTATATGTTCTCTCCTGCTCCCTGGGACCAATGGTGTCCATGGGCCAGGCTTGGCTGATCAGGGCAACTGGTGGCCATGGCAGTGGTCTTCTGCTTGGCTAAGCTCACCACACACAGAAGAAGAGAGACCATTCAGGTTTTGGCTATTAATTCTGTTTGATTCCAGGACTCTCCTCTTTTAGACATGTGGATGCTGACCCTTAGAATCATTTACTTGAGACCGGAAGATTCGGAAGAAGGACCTTTAAAAACAAAGGTCTATAAGAATACCAAGGAGATCAAAGAAAGAGGAAAAGGATTCATTTATAATAAGATTTATAGCAGCTTTTTTTGTAGAGGCAAAGAACTGAAAACAAAGGCAGTACCCACTAATTGGGGAGTGACTGAACAAATTATGGTTCATGAATGTAATGGAATAAGATCATGATATAAGAAGTGATGCAAGAGATAATTTCAGAGGAATGTGGAGAGACTTACGTAAACCGATGAAGAGTGAAATGAGAAGAACCAGGCAGCTAGGTGGTCCAGTGGCTAGAGTGCTGGACCTGGAGTCACCAAGACCTGAGTTCAAATCTAGCCTTTCTAGTTGCGTGACCCTGGACAAATGACTTCATGGTGTCTGCTTCAGTGCTTTGTAAAACTTAAAGTACTCCACATGTACAAAAATAATTATAGCAACTCTTTTTGTGGTGGCAAAGAATTGGAAATTGAGGGGATGTCCATCAACTGGGGAATGGCTGAGCAAGTTGTAGTATATGAATGTAATGGAATACTATTGTGCCATAAGAAATTATGAGCAGAAAAAATGAACTGCAGAAAAACCTGAAAAGACTCTTATGGACTGATGCTGAGTGAAGTAAGCAGAACCAGGAGAACATTGTACATAGTACCAGCCACGTTGTGCAATGATTGACTTTGATAGACTTAGCTCTTCTCAGCAATGCAAGGATCTAAGACATCTCCAAAAGTTTCATGATGGAAAATGCTATCCACATCCAGAGAAAGAACTATGGAGTCTGAATGCAGATTGAAACATACTATTTGCTCTTTTTTTCCCTTCCTGTTTTGTTTTGTTTCTTCTTTCTTGTGGTTCCTCCTATTGATTCTAATTCTTATTTACAACATGACTAATGTGAAAATATGTTTAATAGAAATGTATATGTGGAGCCTATATCAGATTGCATGCTGTCTTGGGGAAGGAGGCAGGGAAGAAGGGGGAGAAAATTTAAAAATCAAAAGCTTATGGAAGTGATTGTTGAAAACTAAAAATTAATAAGTGAATTTAAAAAAACCCTTAAAATGCTCTATAAATGCCTGGTACTAACTATGGTTGGGGAGGACCAATGATAATACATGTTACACATCTGCTGACAGAGAAGGGATGTATAATATGCAGAATTTTGGACATGGTAAATAGGGGTTCATTTTGCTTGACTACATGCATATTTGTTATATGATTTTCTTTTTCTTTTCTCCAGCGAGAAAGGAAAAAATAAATATTTTCTAATTGAAAAAATAAAATTTAATTTAAAGAAGATTCTGCCTCCACAGGGCCTATGCTCTTTTTCAACTAAGCCATCATTGATTATTAATAGTGAGAAAGACACAAAACTAGCTATAAAAATAAGTTATGATTGCTGATCTGCAGGTTTATGATATTAAGAAAGATGGAATAATTCCAAGAGTCTAGACAAATTAGTGGTGGAATGATAGATTCTCCATTTCCTATTTGTCCCTGGTTTGCCATCAGCAGGATATATGCCCTAAGTTGTGTGGCTTCTACCCTGTAAAATTCTTTATCTCCAAAATGGGACATCAAACCATTACTCATGTTTCCCTTTATGTATCTTGTTTCTCTAAAATTTTGGAACTTAATTAGTTAAGAATTTATTATATGCTTTATAACCTTTGGCTAGATCATCAGGCTAGAGACAAGGCTTCAGACCCTGCTGAGGTCAAGGATGGCAATGAGCATGTGAGAGGTGGGCAGTGTGCTATAATGAATGCTGAACTTGGAATCAAAAGATCTCAGCTTGAATCCTGCCTCAAATACCACAGAGAAGTCACTTATCTACCCTCTGAGCTTAAGCTTCTGTAAAATAAGTACTATCGCCCAGTAGGGCCTACTTCAAAGGGTTCTAGAAAGTGATTCATTTATAAGTGCCCTAGAAAATTATTAGTAATTTGTGGGCTAGGTCATTGTATTCTTTCATTGCTGCTGACTTCCTTGCAGCTGGGCATATAACAAATGTATGGGCTTGGGCAAGGAAAACTAGCTGCCTCCCTCCTCCCATCTCATGCATCATTCAAAACACAGCTAGAAATTCAACTTGGAGCACTGGTCCTACTGATCAGCAGAGCACATCAATTTCAGAGGGAAGGAACCTCAGACGCATCTAATGTAACATAATGACAATAAAGTCTATATTTGTATATATGTGTACACACACATATGTACATGTATACACACATGTACACACACATGTATATATGTACATATATATACACACATATATACACACGTTTTAAAAGTTTATATTTATTTTTACCTATCCAGAGTCTTTAAAATGTCTGTCTACTGGATACTGTTTAAATAGTGAAGTTCCTAGCAGAGTCTCTACCTGAATGTCCCATAGGCATCTCAAACTATACATGCCCCCAGTTGATGGACATCCCCTCAATTTCCAATTCTTTGCCACCACAAAAAGAGTTGCTATAATTATTTTTGTACATGTGGAGTACTTTAAGTTTTACAAAGCACTGAAGCAGACACCATGAAGTCATTTGTCCAGGGTCACGCAACTAGAAAGGCTAGATTTGAACTCAGGTCTTGGTGACTCCAGGTCCAGCACTCTAGCCACTGGACCACCTAGCTGCCTGGTTCTTCTCATTTCACTCTTCATCGGTTTATGTAAGTCTCTCCACATTCCTCTGAAATTATCTCTTGCATCACTTCTTATATCATTTTTCATTATGTTTCCTCCCAAACTCATTCTTTCTCTAAACTTCCCCACTGCTGTTGATGACACCCAAGTTGAAACCTTTGAGTATTGATTCTTTCCTCTCTCTCAACTCCCCGATTCAATGACTTATAAAATCTTGGTGATCTTAGCTTCAAAACGTCACTCCCATTGATCACTTTCCCTCTGTTCACCTAGCCTCTGAGCTGGTTTAGGTCCTCATCATCACTTGCCTGGATTATTTCAATAGTCTCTTAAATGATCTCTCCACTCCTCATATTTTCCTTTCTTACAACATTCTCCAATCAGCTGCTGAATTGATAATATTCCTTTTCAAAAATTATTTATTTAGTTTTTGTTTTCAACATTCACTTCCTTAAGATTTTGAGTTTTGAATTTTCTCCCCCACCTTCCCCCTCACCCCCCGCAAGACAGCATGCAATCTGATATAGGCTCTACATTAATATTAAGCATGTTTTCACATTAGTCACAATGTAAAGAAGAATTAGAACTAATGGAAGGAACCACAAGAAAGAATAAACAGAACAAAACAACAAAAGAAAAGGAGACCAAACAGTCTGCTTGGATCTGCATTCAGACTCCATGGTTCTTTCTCTGGATGTGGAGAGCATTTTTAATCATGAGTCTTTTAGAGTTGCCTTAGATCCCTGCATTGCTGAGAAGAGATGAGTCTATCAAGGTCAGTCATCACACAATGTGGTTGTTACGGTGTACAATGCTCTCCTGGTTCTGCTCATCTCACTCAGCATCAGTTCATGTAAGTCTTTCCAGATTTTTCTGAAGTCTTTCTGATCATCATTTCTTATAGCACAACAATATTCCATTACATTCATATACCACAACTTGTTCAGTCATTCCCCAATTGATGGACACCCTCTCACTTTCTAATTCTTTGCTACCAAAAAAAGTGCTGCTCTAAATCGTTTTGTACATGCGGGTCCTTTTCCTGTTTTTATGATCTTTTTTGGGATACAGACCTAGAAGTGCTATTGCTGGGTCAAAGGGTATGCACAGTTTTACAGCCCTTTGAGTATAGTTCCAAACTGCTCTCCAGAATGGTTGGAGCAGTTCACAACTCCACCAATAATGCAACAGTGTTCCAATTTTCCCATATCTTCTCCAACATTTATCATTTTCCTGTTTTGTCATGTTAGCCAATCTGATAGGTGTGATTTAGTACGTCAGAGTCATTTTGATTTGTATTTCTCTAATCAATAGTGATTTAGAACATTTTTTCATAGGACTATAGATAGCTTTAATTTATTCCTCTGAAAATTGCCTGTTCATGTCCTTTGACCATTTATCAATTGGGGAATGACTTGTATTCTTATAAATTAGACTCAGTTCTCTATATATTTTAGAAACGAGGCCTTTATCAGAGATACTGGCTGTAAAAATTGCTTCCTAGCTTTCTGCTTCCCTTCTAATCTTGTTTGCATTGGCTTTGTTTGTGTAAAATCTTTTCAATTTAATGTAATCAAAATCATCCATTTTGCATTTCATAATGTTCTCTATCTCTTGTTTGGTTATAAATTCTTCCCTTCTCCATAGATCTGGCAGGTAAACTATTTCTTGCTCTCCTAGTTTGCTTATAGTATCAGTCTTTATATCTAAATCACATATTCATTTTGACTTTATCTTGGTATAGGGTATAAGATGTTGGTCTGTGCCTACTTTCTGCCATACATTTTTCCAGTTTTCTCAGCAGTTTTTGTTAAATAGTGAGTACTTATCCCAGAAGCTGGAGTCTTTGGATTTGTCAAATAGTAGATTACTATAGTCATTGACTGTTGTGTCTTGTGTACCTAACCAATTCCAGTGATCCACCACTCTATTTCTTAGCCATACCAAGTAGTTTTGATGGTTGCTGCTTTATAATACAATTTAAGGTCTGGTACAGCTAGGCCACTTTCTCTTGCATTTCTTTTCACTAATTCCCTTGATATTCTGGACCTTTTGTTCTTCCAGATGAATTTTGTTATTATTTTTTCTAGCTCTATAAAATAATTTTTGGTGGTGATTGGTATGGCAATGAATAAGTAATTTAATTTAGGTAGAATTGTCATCTTTATTATATTAGCTCAGCCTACCCACGAGCAACTGATATTTTTCCAATTATTTAGATCTGACTTTATTTGTGTGAAAAGTGTTCATATAGTTCCTGGGTTTGTTTTGGCAGGTAGATTCCCAAATGTTTTATAATGTGTCCAGTGACTTTAAATGGAATTCCTCTTTCCATCTCTTGCTGTAGGGCTGATGATTTATGTGGGTGAATATTCCTTAAATGCAGATCTGACTCCACATCAAAAACTGACTCAAAAGTTTTTAGAGGATCATTCTTTCCTCTAGGATAAAAAAGCACTCTACTCATGGTCATAGGTGTAATGTCCAGTGGGACTGGTGATTTTGCTCTGTTCCATTGACAAAGATCACACTCACATCCTGGTCAGTAAGCAGGCAGACGCTCACTGCTGATCCCCAGGTGAGCAGATGGCTAAAGAGTGTGGAGGCTGGATCACTGAAGCTCTGTCCCAGCTATGAGGAGAACCACTCAAATGAGCAATGAGGACAGGGCCCTGGGATTGATAATCTCAATTGTCCCTTTAAGCCCCAACATTTTGTGATGGTGAAATCCCAGATAATACAAGAGGCTACACAAAAGGTGACTTTATTATAGCACTCCATGTGAGAACTTCCGAGTTCTAGTTATTCTTTCAGAGAAAGATGAAAGGGTTTGAGGCATTTTTTTTTGCTTAATGTTTTGTTTGATGGAATCATGATCTCATTGACATGGGTATGTTTGCCAGTGGGAAGGAATCCTGGTGACTCTGTTAAGGGGATAGTAATGGTGTGTCAGACAAGCAAGTTGGGGGAGTGGATGAAGGGCTAACTTTAGAGTTAGGAAGGGCCACCTCTCTTGTCCTGGGCCCTGGTCCACCCCAGTTGTGTATCGATGAGTGAAGCCCATAACCTCTCTATGACCCAGGGGAACCTCAAAGACTTTAAGCTGCAGATCAATTGCTGATGTACATCAGTGGAGGGAACTTCCACACCAGAGTCCCCGTCATTAAAAAAAAAATCCAAGTTTGGACAACCCTACATGAAAACAAAGGTAAGTTAAAAAAAAAAGCCTTTTCAGCTCAAAATGAGATATATGTACATAGAGATTCCAGGGCATCTATAGCATATGGGCTCCTAGATATAGAGCTGGAAGGGACCTTAGCAAGCATTGATCCAACTCACTTATCTTACATAGGAGGAATCTAAAGCATAGAGAAGGAAAGAGATTTGCCTAAGGTCAAACAGTTAGCAAGTGACAGGTGGAATTTGAACTCAGGTCTCATGGCTCTACAGCCTTAGAAATTGCACTCTGGATGAGTATCTTCAAGTGGCCTCCAAAGAGGCTCCCATTAGCCACAGTGGGGTATAGTTGAGATGTTGAGTGGGGAGTCAGGACACTTGGACTTTAGCCCTGGTTGTGACACCAATTGCCTGTGTGGCCTTGGTACAATCATTTCTTTTCTCTAGGGTTCACTTTCCTGATTTGTAAAATGAAGAAGTTGGATCAGATGTTTGCTTATGGTTCCTCCAGCTCTAAAACTGAATAATGCAAAAGAACTCTTGACTCATGCAGTCCCAAGCAGACTGGCTCCAGCTTCCACTGGATGCCTTCTTCCCGGTGACAGCCTGAAACTAACTGTCTTTCAGATTTAAATGGACTTATTACTTGGGTGACTCTCCCTTGTTACTCCAATCATGGAGAACCAAGAATCTTACTTGAGCTCAGAGGTGCTTCTAAGTTTGCTTCTGTGATATCAGCAAGTTAGTGCCTGACATGCTTGTGGATTCACATGCCTCCATAAATAAATTCCTCCCTAAAGATAGACCTCACCCCCTCCCCAATATATAAACACATATTGAGAACCAAAAATCTTTTGAGAAGCTGCCAGGAGAAGTTGCCAAACCTTGCCACCTGACAGCTGGAAGGATCATGTGCTGGTGATTATTGCTGAGGGCTTCGTCACTGGCCAATAGCTCTGGTGTGAGTGTAGCCTGGAACCCTAACCCTATCTTTGCCAATGGGATGAATTGTAATAGCCAGCCATGCCCTTTGAAATAGGACTATACCCAGATGATTGAGCCATTAGCTATGCAAGAAAGTAGCACCCAACCCCTTCATGCCCCAATGAGGTGAAGATCAAAGTGACAATTGTAGTAGCACAATTCTCCAAGCTTTCCCTATCAAGAAAAATTGAGGTAACCTGATAATGAGAAGGGATGAAAAACAACTCCATGCTATGGCTCAGTCATAAGGTCAGAGTTCAAATCTTTGCTCTTTCATGTCTTTGCCCATGTGGAAATTTGGGCAAAGCATATAACCTTTGTAAGCCTCAAGTTCTTCATATATAAAATAAGAGGATTGGTTCACTGCTCAAGGACACTGAGAGCTTAAGTAACTTATCTAGGGTCACACAGCCAGTAATTGTCAAAGGCAGGACTTAAATCCAGGTCTTCCTGACTGTAAAGTTAGGTCTCTATTCCTTATGCCAATTGCCTCCTAATAGACTTCTGTCAGGACTCAGATTCTTTCAAAACTCTAATGTTGAGGGTAAAGAGGGAGCAGAAGAATGCCAGTGTGTCAGAGAATCCTGAAGTAGGCATCAATGCACAGCAAACAACTTTTACTATCGAAAGTGCAGGTCCTAACACAATATAATGACCAGACCAAAAAAAAAAAGATGGGGTCAACAAGGGTCAAAGGCACTTAAACCCTTAGGAAACAACCACAAAACTAGATCAAGGCATCACATAGTGGTTGTGCTCCAGGCTTGGTGGCTCTTTTTCTTGTTGACGATGACTTTGAGTCATTACCACAATCATGTTCATTCTTCAGCCCACATTTCTCTTCTCTGTGGGCTCCGTCCCCTATCACAGAGCTACTCTATCCAACTGGTTCAATGGCAGCCTCCATGTGGATGACTTTCTCACAAGTCCATGGCTCCCACTATAATCTGTTAGCCACACCCAAGGGCCAGATTTCCAAATATCAGCAGGTTACTTCCCTGTAGCTATTCTGTCAGCATGTAAAGCTCAGTGTGTCTAGGACACAATTTAATGCTTTTCATTTGTTCTTTAGATCTTGTGCGCCAGCACACAGTAGGTGTACAGGCAATGATTGTTGGATCAGAGTGGACCTCCTTCCTTTTTCCTGTCTGCTGCATTCCTCTTCATCAAATCACCCTGCTCTTCTAAGCTAGTAATAAAATTCTAGCTCTAGCATTGAACCGGGCCTCAGAGTCTGGCTATTCAACCCTATGCCCTCATTTTACAGACAAGGAAACTGGGACTTAAAGAGTTGAAGTAACTTGACAAAGGCCACCCATGTAGAGAGTGTCAGTGGTGGGATTTGAACCCATCTCTGATTCAAGAGCTAGTATTCTTTCTATTCTGTCTTTCCTCTCCATTCCCATTATCCTCCCTTCCACCAGTTTGCCTTCAGGTTCCATTGACACCTTCTTTGAAATGATTCCAAGATTCACTCCTTTTTCACTGATACGAACACCACCCAAGGCCAGGTGTTTGCCTGATCTTTGTATTCCTGCATGATCATGGAGGACTACAGGATCCCAGAGAAGGGATCTCCAAGGATTTAGGACAACAGCAAACAAAGACCCTTTCTATGCCATCCCACACATCCAGACATCTTTTAAAGTCATCCAGGAAGGTAAAATACTCACTACCTCAATAGGTAGCCGGCTTCATTGTGGGATAGCTTATAGGGGAGGGGAACCTGTGACCTTGAGGCCATGTGTGGCCTTCTAGGTCCTTGGGTGCAGCCTTTTGACTCAGTTCAACTTTTAGAGAACAAATCCTCTTATTAAGGATTAGACCCACACTTCTCATTCTTCCCTGTGGGGCTAAACAGATTAAGTTTAATCCTTCTCCCAGGTGATGGCCCTGCCAATATGAGGAGGTAGCTCTCACCTCTTTTCTTCTCAAGGTTGAACATCCCCAATTGCTTCAAGTGACATTTGTAGAGCCTAGTCTCCAGGCCTCTCCCTCCCCATCCTGGATATCTCTTGTTCATTAATGTCCTTCTTCAATTGTGGCCCCAGAACTGAACCCAACCCTCCACACAAGGTGCTGTTCTACCTCTCCTGGAGGACCTTATGGCTGTCCTGGTTTTGGGGGCTCCATGTCATGTTGTTAGCTCATATTAACTTTGCGTGAATGTGTCCAATGGGAGATGATTGTTTCAGTATGAAATCGCTGAGCAACAACTAGATCATATATTTGGAAGGATTTTGGGGGTATGTTCTGTGACTGGGGATGCCTGGGGATGCCTAGGGATCCGCTCCATAAAATGGTCTGCTGGTTGTCTCTCTCCCACCTCAATGCCTTTGCATAGGCTGTCCCACATGCTGCTAATGCTCTCTCCCTGCCTTCACCTCATAGAATCCTTAGTTTACTTGAATACACAGTTCAGATGTCACTGTCTACATAAGGACTTTCTTGGTATCTCTCTTTTGTGCTCTTCTTGAAATTATTTTGTCTTATTTCCCACATCCCTTTATTTCTCTCTGTATGTGTTGTTTCCCTTTAGTAGACTGGAAGGGCTTGGAGGGCAGGGACTAATTTATCCTCACTATTACATCTTCAGATGCAAAGCTCTTGGCACAATTTGGGTATAAAGTAGGCACTTTATGAACACTCATTGCACAAAGAATGGACACATGGTCAGGAAAGCTGTAGATCGGCTGGTGGATGGAGTGGGATCGTGTTCCATCTACAACATTCAACTCTGAGTGACACAAGGAAGGCAAACAATTGAAGAAAAGATCATTCTGTTTGCTGTTCTATCCGATTCTGAAATGCTTAAAAAAGTTCAGTAAAGAACAACAACAACAAAAAAACTGGAAAGGGTAAAAAAATCAACATATTTGGACAAAAGACAATCAAAAGGAAGAAAGAAAGCCATTAACACTTCTGGAGAGCAACGCTAAGATGTTTGCTCAAAGTAATGGGAGCACAGTGACATGTAGACTGCTGTGAAGCTAAGCATTCCCACCCAGTCCAGGCTTTGGGAGATCTGCCAGGCTAGAAATTGCTCTGATGTGAAGAGATTTCATTTATGAGATTACATCATTATATGGAAAGGGCTGAAGCATAAGAAAATGCATGAGAAACAGAGATTAAATTCCCCTGTTTAAATACCAATTTGACTGTGGAAAGAAAGTGATTGCAAGTTACAAATTGAGGATAGACAGCGCCTGGAATAGCCAGGACAATAAGGACTCTGGAAATGGGGCCTGAAATAGCTTGTTTCAAGTTGAAGTCTTTCATGCTTGGTACTAATGAAAATATGGGCAAAATAATTAGATTTTCCAGGCAAAGGCAATGTTCTTTCCTTTTTAATATAAGCCTCCTTCAATCGTTGCAGGACACATCCAATCAATATTAAGAGTAGAATAGCAGAAGTACACACATGCATTGTAGCAACATGTATGTATACATCTCTCTCTCTCTCTCCTCCTCTTACTACCTGCCCCTCCTGTTTACATAATTTGACACACTCAACTCAATTTGTATGAAAGGGGAAGGAGAAAGGAAAGTAAGAAAAATCGATGTCACCGGAATCTTTGTAAATATATGTCTAGCTATTCTTTGGTGAGAATGTCAATTAACTAAGAAAATAACTTATAATTGAATATGCTATACCTTCTGTGCTATTAATAATAGTCTTCATCACAGTATGTTAATTTTAACATCAATGAATAACCATATATTCAGGCACATCTTAATATTAATATCCTGTTAGAGGAATTACTGAATATTAAGCGCTTAAAAGACTATTAATATTAATGATAAGTTGGTCATTAATATTAACGATCATCCCCATTATTGATTTAATGGTTTGTTAGGCATGAAACGTCATTATTGTTCCTTCAGAGGAGCTATATAATTATGCATATTTTATTTATATGCATGCATTTTGATGATAATTAATCCAGTGGACTTTAAATGTTTAGGAATGAAGTATTTCACAATAAAATTTGTGTTTATATACATAGCACGTGTTTAATATAACACACGTTGTCTTTGGCCATAAACATAGAGATGCATAGAAATACATTGGCTCATTAAGTCCAGAACTGGAAGAGCAATGAAAGCACTTGGAGGCAAGTAGAGGAGTGGACAAAGAGTCACAAGGATGGAATATTCGATTTTCATTTCCCTTCTAGGAAGAGGGCCACAAGCCATGATTTCACTGTTCCAAAGAGTGAAGAAAGTTTCTCTGCCAAAGTAGGCAGGTGGAGAACTAAGAGATTAAGTTATTTAGTCAAGGTCACAGAGCCAGCATATGTCAGAGGCAAGTTTTGAATACAGGGCTTCAAGGTGCTGAAGACATCACTCCTTTATTCACCATGCTGCCTTTCACTTCCCTTTCATATGGTTAGCTTAACGGAGGCAAGGATTATGGTGTTTCTAAAGTGCACACAGTAGGTACTGAATAAATGGTTGTTGAATTGAATTATAGAACCTCAACATTAGAAGCAAACTGAGAAGCCTTCTGGTACCATGTACACCAGGAACAAGAATCCTTTCTACAACTAGGCCTCTCCTAGGTCCCTTGTTTCTTCAGGATAAACATCCTCAGTTTCTCCCACTGCTCTTTGTATGGTATAATCTCTAGTCTTCTCACTTCCCAAATCCCCATCTTCTGTTTGATCTCCATGTGGTCCATTGTCTTTCTAAAATGGCAATATCAGGAACTGAGCACAATCCCTCTGATGTGGTTGGCCAGGACAGAGTATATGGTCTGACACCCCTTTTAATGCAGCTTAAGATCACGTGAGATTTTTGGACTATAGTGTTACCCCGATGAGTCAGAGTGAGATTGTAGGCCACTAAGACCCCCAGACCTTTTTACACCAGCTGCAGCCTAGCCACAGCTCCCCCACCCTGTGTTGTACAATTGACTTTTTGGACCTAAGTGCAGAACTTGACATTAACAGGCAAGATGCCACAAGATGTTTGGTGATCCAGCTAATTAGTTACATGTAGCACAGGGGCTAGACCCTAGACTCCCTGGGTTCTAATTAAGCACTTTTTCTATAATTCCACATACTTAGTTTACTTGTGCTTAGTAAGGAGGTTAGCACTGCCCAAAGGAAAACCTTGGATTGGTAACCATGATGAGAAAGTAGGGAGGAAATTCCAGCTAGCAGAAGATGTATTGCTCAGTGAGTGGAGAATCCTGAAGTCTGGTCCTGGGTCTGATCACCTCAGAAATGTGACACATTCTCTGTACCTCAGCATCTTCATCTGCTAAACACTGGACAAAATTATTCATGTTCTGCTACCCTATAGGCATGATGGTATCAGATTATCATGGAATCTCAGAATATTAGAGCTAGAAGTCAGTGGAGAGAAAACTGGAGGATGAAAAAAGGACAGAAAAGCATATAGAAGAGTAGAGAGAGATTTGAGAGGCAGGTGAACCACGTTCATGTCTTTTCTCTGACATATACTGTCTATGTGACCCTCAGCAAGTCACTTCACCATTCAGCACCTCAAACAATTAATCAACAAGTATTAGAAAGTGCTCATGACCTGTCAGGGACTGTGCTAAGTCCTGGAGATAAAAGGGAAGGAAAAAAAAATGTCCTTTTGAGATTATACATTGGAAAGCAAGTGATACTAAAAGATAGACAGACAGAGACAGAGAGAAAGACACCAAGAGACAGTGAGAGAGATAGAAAGAGACAGAGAGAGAGACTTCTAGATCTTGGGTGACTCATAAATTTAACCTTTTGGAACTGAATGGTGGAAATCTGAAAAGATATTCTTATGAGCTCCTTCTCTCATCACTCTAGGCCAGAGGGAGTTCTCAATTCTCAGAACCTGGACAGCCTTGCCTGCAACACTCCTGGGATGCTTAATTTTACAAAGGCAGTTTCCATTAGTGTAATACATGTACATATATTTATAGATATATATCGATACATATATATGTACATATAAGTATGTGTATATCGGTATATTTTTGTTGTTCAATCATTTCAGTTGTATCTGACTCTTTGTGATCCCATTTGGGGTTTTCTTGGCAAAGATACTGGAGCAATTTGCCATTTCCTTCTCTAGCTCATTTTACAGATGACAAAACTAAGGCAGACAGGGTTCAGTGACTTGCCCAGGGTCACATAGCTAGCAGGTGTCTGAGACCAGATTTGAACTCAGGAAGATGAGTTTTCCTGAATCCAGACCTAGCACTTTGTGCATTATGGCACCTCCTAGCTGCCTTCTATAGGTATATGTGTATATTTTATGTGTGTATATACACATGTGTATACACACATACATACATACACACACACACACCTAGGTGTATATATAGCTAGGTTCAAGTCCCAGCTTTGTTATTTACAATCTGTATGACTTTGAACAATTAACTAAACTCTTTCTTGGCTTCAGTTTCTCAATCTATATAAGGATAGGGTTGGACTAGAAGACCTCTAAAGCTCTTTCCAACTCTAAGTCAACTCTTTATCAGTCAAAAAGAACTTATCAAGCACCTACTATGTGCAAGGCAGAGACAGACCACACAGATGTTGTGGATCCAAAGGGAGAAAAGAAATTAAGCAATCCTTGACTTTGGGAACTTTCATTACATGAGACAAAATGACACGAACCCATACAAGTAAATGCACAGTATAGAGAAAGGAAACCCAAGTTAATAGAGATGAGCCAGTAGAGTGCTGAGCTCAGAGTCAGGAAGACAGGGCTTTGAATTCCTCCTCCAACCCTTTCCCAGGGGCACAGTGGAGGGGATGGATGGTGTTGGATGAACCTTTGGGGTACAAGGGATGAGGGGGATGGGAATGAGGAATCAGGTGATAGGGGGTGAAGAAGGTTTGGATGATGATCTATGAGAGTTCGGAATTAGTGAATTAGCAATTAATTTAATTAGCAATGAAAAATTGAGCAGAAGGAATGGTGAAAAGATCATTAATATAGGACTACAAAGTGGTGGGCTTGACATGGCATTTGAGCAAGGGCTGGCGAGGGTCAGCCCATGTGCTCCCCTGGCATTTGTCCAATGGCAAGAGAACTAGAGGAAGTCCTTTACTGCATGCAGTAGATCCTATCTGCAAGATTCATGGAAGGATACAGGACTGGAAGTCAGGGATGGGTGATACTCTTAACTGTGGGAAAGGGTGCCCACGTTGAGGATGATAACCACTTGAATTTACATGGTGCTTTAAGGCTGGCAAGGTCCTTCCAGCATAGTATCTCATTTGAGTCTTGCAACAACTTTAGGAGGTCAGAGGTCAGCTTTATCCTCATCTCGCAAGTGAAGGAGCTGAGATTTATAAAAGTGAAGTGGCTTACCTAGGGTCACATAGCTAAGAAGTCCAGGAACCAGAATTTGAACCTAGGTTCTCTTGTCTCCAAGTCCCACACCATACTGCTGCAGACCCCTGGAAGCAAGCACCGTTGCTTACAAATGGTTCCCCACTTAAGCTCTACCCAAGCATTACAAAACACTGACCATCGATCCATTAAGTGTGATATCAATTTTACCTTTTGTAAGACACTAATGTCTGTCGTAATTATTCAGCAAACTGGGATGATGGCAAATTAGGAACTATGGCTTCTTCCAACACTTCCTTTTCTGTAAGTAATTCGGATAGGCAATTTAGACTTAATTACCAGTAGCCATTATGGAGAATTTCCTTTCATTTAGCAATGAGGGGGGAGGGAAGATATGCCTTGCGTTTCGAGGCCCAAAGGCCTTAGCACTGTCCATTAGTTACAGCAAGGGTTAATGGAGCATGAAAGGAAAACTGAAGAGCTTTTTCAGTTTCTTCTGAACAACTTCACAGAATCAGAGGTTGTTGGGTTGGAAGGAGTCTCAGAAGCCAGTCAGTCCAGCCTGGAGCTGACCAAGAATCCTTTCCCTAACAAATGATCATATGCTTTTTGCCTGAAAGCTCCAGTGATGGAGACCCCTTGTAGCAACCTGTTCTAATTACAAGCAGGTCCCATTATTAGAAAGCTTTCCCTTATGTCAAACCGAAATCTACCTGTCTGCAACATCTACCCGCTGCTCCTAGTTATGACCTTGAGGGACAAGAGAAATAGAACCAATCTCTCTTCCATAAGACTTCCACCAAACACTTGAAGGTGACCATTCTGTCTCCTTGAATCTTCTCTCGCTGATGCTCAAAATCCGTGGTCCCATCAGCTGATGGTCAGAGGGCCCCGGTCATGCTAATCATGGGCCTCTGGATGCAACTATTTGTCAGTGCTCTCCTTAAAATCACAATGTGTCTCTCAGGGATGAATAAAACAGTTCAGATGTGGCTGGACCAGAACCAAATACAACACAACTCCCACATATCTCATTCATTCATTCATTCATTCATTCATTCATGACACCTGCTTTTCTTCATATAACCTAAAACCACACTAAGTTTCCCGCTGCCAGCTCACATTGCTTTTTCACAAAAAAATCTGATCTAGTCTCACTTCTTGGTCCTGCTTTATTGTAGTTAAGGTTTTGAACCAGTTTACGTTTATCTCTATTTAATTCAATTCAAATGAGCAAATATTTTTAAAGTGATCACTGTGTGCAAGGCTGGGTGCTCAGAATTGGGATGCTCAATTTCAAGGTTCAGTTTCAGTCCACCATTCCAGCTGGTCCTGTTGAATGTAAGTTCCTTGAGGGTAGGGGATTCTTCTTTTTGGCCTTTGAATCTCCAGAGCCTTGTACATCTGGGACCACACCGACCTTTGACAAATGCTTAGGCATTTAACCTGATGATCTTTTTGGCTGAAAGAAATTAAATGAATTGCTTAGGCCCTAGGCAATAAAATCCTTTTATTAAGGGAATTTCTTCTGTGAAGTCTGGATTCAGCCAAAGGGCCACACTTGAGGACCTAGAGGGCCACATATAACCTGGAGGTGGCAGGTTCCCTACCCCTCACCTAGGGTCACAGTTTGGGCTACTGAAAGTCACTGCTAGCATCAGAATTCATCAGTCCAGAATGAAAATGGCCCAGCAGAGATGAAGGAACCCTCATGGCCACCCACACTTCCCAGCACTGATGGATTGCTGATATGTAGCCCTCGACATTTCTCAGATGTGATGGTAGCAGTGGAGTATAGATGGTGGCAGCCCCTGCTATGAAACCCTGGGATCCAAAGCAGCTGGGGTTTGTCTGACTCCTATTCAGATTCCGGTGTTTTCCTGCCCCCATATTTCTTGCTTCTGGCCAATGTTGCTGAATATTCTCTCCTTTTCATTTCTTTTCTTTTCCCTAGCCCTCAATCTTTGGCCTCTAGGGTACAGTCTGAGAGTTTGGGGTTTACTTTTTCCTGGGTCTTGGTATTCTTTTGATTTCACACAGGGCCCGATCTCCAGGGGGAGTCCCCCCTTCCCATCTCTGGCCAACAGGAATTGCCCAGCATGGAGAAAGAACAAAGAACCTATAGAAACACTACTCTTTGGACAGATTCCTGTGCTGATCCTGCAAAGAAATACCTTGGTTTGGTATCAAGTCAACAAGAAACATGAAGTCAGGAGCTGTTTGATCTGGCTACAGCCCAATCATGCTGCCTCCCCACTCCTCCACCCCAAGGATCTACAGGTTTCTTTGAAGCTCAGAATGTGCCTTGATTTTGGCCACTCAGAGCATCTACAGGGGCTCATCAAATATATGAATCGAATTTTAAAATTGCTCTCGGAGTCGGATGAAGCACACACTGACTGAGGTTCCTGCCTACCACAAAGGCAGTGGGAGGAAACCCCTCGGGGATGATGTGGGAGCCCTCATGCTGAAAAAAGTGTTCACAGTGTATTAAAGACAAGGTCTGAGCTCTTGAGAGCCTACTTTAACAGCATCTAAAATGAAAATCGGTGAGATTTACAAAGAAGAGAGAATTTTGTTTTTAATTCTTGGTCTTTTTCTTAGCTTTTTAGAGGCATTTTAATGTGCGAATGGTGGTTATTACCAACATTAAGATCAAACAATTTTAATATTATATTTGCATACGCACAAATGTATTCTGTCTTTCCTTTCACTGTAATATTCTCCTTGAAAGATATTTCAAAGAACCTGCAGAAGAAAGGGAGACATATATTTGCATACACACAGACACACAGACGCACAGACACACAGATGCACAGACACACATACACATACACTGTCGTTCAGTCATTTCTCAGTCATGTCTGACTCTTTGTGATCCCATTTGGGGTTTTCTTGGCAGAGATCCTGGAGTGGTTTGCCATTTCCTTCTCCAGCTCATTTTCCAGATGAGGAAACTGAGGCAAACAGGGGTAAATGACTTGTCCAGTGTTACACAGCTAGTTAGTGTCTGAGGCCAGATTTGAGCTCAAGAAGATGAGTCTCCCTGACTCCAGGCCCGGCACTTTACTGCACCACCTAGCTGCCCCATATATAAATATAAATATAAATATAAATATAAATATAAATATAAATACTATTATGCTGTTACTCTAATTCTTGTCACCATCATTATCATCATCATTAAAAGCCAGGTAAAAGCACAGTCAGTGCTTGTGATTGTGAGTTCTAGTCCACACAGAATTCCATCTATGCAAAGCAGATCCTCTCATAAGTCTTCCCTTCACCTGTTTCCCCGCTGCACTCAGGAGACTGTTGAGTTCAGACATTGAATATTCAGAATGCATCTAGGCTGTAAGGGAGGGCATAGAAGTAGGCTGGTTGCTGGGTGAGTGAAGGAAGTTTTGGCAGTTATGGGAGAAAGAATGTGAAGATGGGTCCTTGGCTTGCTTCATGGGAAAGAGATCTTGGCCAAGGGACCTTGTGTGCGGGGTCCTGTGAAGGAGACTGCCGCGTTCTCAGGAGCCAGTTGTGGCTCCGCTGGGACGGGTTCCCAGAAGAGCACTTGCCCTGTCTGAGGTGGTCCTCGAGATGCATGGATCCCTGTCCACCTTCCCAGTAAGTCCTCCTGGGTGAGGAGGGCAGGGTGCAGAGATGAGAAGGGAGAATCTGCAGGCATGAGGGGTGAGTCTTAAGGATCCCAAGAGGTACTTGGCCCACTTGCCAAGCAGTGGTGAAGGGTGCTTCTGAGGGGTGGGCTTAGCAAGTCACTTTCCTGTACCCTTCCTCCTCTTGGAAAGGACAGGGCTGGTCCGGGCCAGTGCCAGGCTCCCTCCAGCTCTGACGTGCCTGGCTCGGTGATGCTGAAAGACTGGAGCAGGAAAGAGGCCAAGGGGACATTGGCAAGTGGGGCTCGCTCACCGGACCGTTTTTCAGCAGCTTCCCTTTGGCCTCTTCACCACCAAACTCTAGGTTCCCCTTGAGTCTAAATCCCAGAATACTCTTCATTTGAGGGCTACCCTTTCTGACTTCTTTTGAAGTCAGTGGTTGTGTTGGGGCCATTGTGGTGGTTGTGGCTCAGTGTCCTTCTGCTTTTCCCATTGATTACCCATGGTCACCCAGGACCCCAGGACTTCTCTGACTCCTCTTCCCCCACCCCACCCCCTCACCTTGCTGTCCTGCTCCTGCTATCTTCCATTAGAACAATAGCGCATTAAAGAAGTTCAAGTAAGATATATTACATTGAAGAGGAGAAAAGAGAGTCTTGTTAATTGAAAAGAAAATTGAATAATAACTTGAAAAGAAGCACCAATGAGAGCACCTAGTTTTCCTCTCCTCTCCAAGTTCTTATTTGGAATTTCTACAGAGATTCCACTTCCTGCCTTTGGCCCTCAGTCTGCTCATCTGCAGCATTATCTTGGAGGGCCCTTCCAGCTCCATGACTCCTGGGACAGGAGACTGAGAGGCAGAGCAGATAGACTGAAATTCTGGTCCTGCCACTTGGCTTCTTGCTTGACTTTGGGCAAGGCTTAACTTCACTTTTCTGGTCCTGAGATTCCTCTTTTGTTCAGGGAGGAGATGGGACTAGCAACCTCTAAAATCACTTCTAGCTTGAAAGCAATGCCCGTACAAGCAACATTATCACCCCACATTTCACAGATGAGGAAAGTGAGGTTCATAGAGCTTATGTGATTTGCCAAAGAGGCAGGATTTGAACCCACATTTTGCCTCCCTCCCAGGTAGATCTGACAAAAGTACTCCTCCCCCCAACTCAATATACCCCAGTGGCTCCTTTTATCTTCATGAGCAAATGTACACCCCTCTGTTTCAGGTCCTTCATTACCTGGGACTTCCCACTTTTCCATTCTTCTTACACCTTACTCTTGTGATCTGGTGACACTGACCTTCTTGCTGTCCCTTGAATACAGATGTTCCCATCTCCTGACTCGCTGCTTTTTCACTGGCTTCCCCTCATGCCTGCAGATGCTTCCTTCTCACCTCTGCACCCTGGCTTCCTTTAAGACTCAGTTCAAAGTCCACTTTCTGCAGAAGGCCTTTGCTGGTCCCTCCCATGGCTAGCACCTTCCTTCTGAGACTATCTGCCATCTACCCTATCTTATATGAACATCCTTGTTGGCATGTAATTGCCCCCATTAGACCCTGAACTCTTGGAGAACATGGATCATGTTTTTGTTTTGTTTTTTTAATCCTCAGCATTGAGTACATTGCCTGGCACAGAGTAAGCACTTAATGGATGCTCAGGGGACCTCCCAGGCAGTCACCAGATTTTGACTATGTTGCCAACACCAGTGACCTTTTCTGGGAGGCTCAGTTGGCAACAACAGATTAGTGCAAATTTCCACTTCTAGTCACTCTCAAGAGCCAGCCCCATGGTGCCGTGCTGTGAGCTGCCCTAGTCCTCTTTGTTACACAGACGCTCCATTGTTGTCCCACACAACCTCCTACACTCCCAGAGGTCTTGAAGCCCCACAGACAAGAAGAGCTTGTCTCAAACCCAAAGCAGCTCCCTTGTTCCAGCCCACGGCTCTACTAGGAAGGGCCGCTTGAAATCCTATCTGTGACTACATCTGCTTGAAACTAGGCAACAGCTTTTTTATCTAGGAACAAATGATATCCATACTTAGGATTACAAAGGACATCAGTTATAGTAAAATCAATACGGGCTTTTCCCCATCTAAGTCCTTGGCCCCCCGAAGTCTCTCCGTGGACCCCTTGGTGGTCTATCAACTGCAAGTGAAGAATTTTTGCTCTGTACTATTGCACCTGGCCACCTCATTAGCTACTCTGTGTTCAGTCATCTCCATGCAGACAATTCCCAGATCTACATATCCATCCCTAGTCTCTCTCCTGAGCTCCATTTCAGATCACCAGCTACCTTTCAGAGATCTCCACTTGGATGTCCCATAGACATCTCAAAATCAACATGTCCAAAACAGAACCCATTATTTTCCTCCCCTCAGTCCAACACACTCAAATCTTTCCCTGTCCTAAACTTCCCTATTCCTGTTGAGGATTCCACTATCTTCCAAATTACCTAGCCTTACAGCTTCCACATCATCCTTAACATCTGTCTCTCATGCACTCCCCATATCCAATCTGCTGTCAAGTCTTGTTTCTGTCTTCCCAACTTCTCTAAGAACATCCTCTTCTCTTTTAGCCAGACTGTACCCTGGCACAGACCCTTCTACCATCACACCTAAGTTATCGTGATAACCGCTGGTTGGTCTTTCTGCCTCAGGACCCTTTCTGTTCTACTTCATTCTCCACTCAGCTGCCAAAGTGAGTTTTCTCAGGTTAGGTCTAACCACGTCCCTCTTTTTTCCCTCTTCACCCCCTTCCACTCAATAAACACCATTGGTTCTGTATTTGATGTGACCTCCATGATGAAATACATAGTCCTTGGATTGACTTTGAATCTCTCCAAAGCCTTGTCTCTTCCCACATTTCCACTTTTCTGACATTTTACTTCCCTCTACATACTCTACAATTCAGCAACACCAACCTTGTTGCTGTTGCTCACACACAACCCTCCATCTCCTAACTCTGTGTCTTTTCAATGACTGTCCCTCTTCAGTGATGGTCCCTCCTTCCTGCAATGCTCTTCCTCCCTTACACTGCCAGGCTTCCTCAAAAACTCATCTCAGAGCCCATATTCTGGAGGAGGCATCTCTCTTATCTATAGCTATACAGCACCAACTAAGATATGCCATAAAAACTTGCCATGGTGGGCAGATTAAGATATTAAGTCAGGGTTTCCTAAGCAGAGGGAGATGTTCAGGGGATCCCTTCCTACAAGACAGTCATTTGAAAGAAGCTGAGCAGAAGTGTGGTGCAGTGGGGAGAGCTCTGGGGTTAGTCACAGGCACTGAGTTTAAATCCCAGGTTTGCCTCCTTGTACCTGTATGACTTTGGGTCAATCATTTTATCTCTCTAAACCTCAGTTTCCACAAGGAAAATGAGTTTTTCAGTCAACCAACAAACATTTATTAAGCCTTCACTACGTGCCAGGTACATGTTAGATGACCCCTAACGTCCCTTCCAGCTCTTAAGCAATGATTCCATGATCCCACAAAAGGAATTAGAAAGTAAAAAAAGAGGTGGGGGATGGGGAGGAGAGAGCATTCGGAGAAGAAAGGGCTGATTGGGTGGGGAGTCCTGGGCTGCTTCAACTCATCAAGGGGTCAAAGAAGGGATCAAGGTAGAGATGAAGACTCTGTGTGTGTGTGTGTGTGTGTAGACGTGGGAAAAAATAAAAGAGGAGATGGGGAGATGGGGAGGCTCTAACTCCACCAGAGCAGTTTCTCCCCTCTACACCAAATTCTACAAGTAAAAAAAATATGAAGGGACAGTGAAACAACGGCAAATACACACACACACATACACATACACACAATGTCCTAATTACCATATTAAATATTTCTGCTATATGATTTGATTTTACTTTATTCACAATAAGACTATAGGATTAGGCTGTGCCCAGTGGATTAGTGAGGATCGATCTATCATTACCGTATTTCTACCGCCCTGGTATGTTCCATGGAGAGAACTGGTCAAAGAGTTCGCCACCTGTGGTTTTCCTGAGGGGATGAGACTCTGTACCTTCTTGGGCTAGTCCTTGCTTGTCAGCCAGAGTCTGGGTCCATTTTACTTTCTTTGTGGGTAAAACATGGGTAGGCTGCATGACGCATCAGGATCTATGAAATATGGGAGCCCAAGACCTCCAGTACATGGTGTGGAGAGTATGTGGAGCACAAGGACCAACTACACAGGAGGAGGAGGAGGAGGAGGAATGATAATAATGGTAGTTATGCCACACCAGCAGCAAAGCAACAATCTGTAAGTCTTACATCACTCTCTGCCTGCTCTATATTACTGTTCCACATCCATGATTTCATCTGCAGAAGTAAACAGAGGATGAGGGAGGGAAGAAGGGATAAAGCACGTATTAAGTGCCTACTAGGTACTAGGTAGGCACTGTGCTTAGTACTTTACAAATATTTGATCCTCACAACAATCCCGAGAGGTGGGTTTTATTATTAACCCCATTTTACAGTTGAGAAAACTGAGGTAGACAGAGATTAGGTAACTTACCCAGGGTCACAGAGCTAATAAATGTCTGAAGCCAGATTTGAACTTTGGTCTTCTGACTCCAGAATCAGTGAACCAGTGCACTCCCATGAGTGTGTGTGTGTGTGTGTGTGTGTGTGTGTGTGGAAATGAAGGGATTTTAGAAAACAAATGACATCAATGCTTGTTTTACTACTACTACTGCTACTACTACTACTGCTGCTGCTAATATTAATAATAATAATAATAATAATGATAATAATAATAATAATAATAATAATATTAGATAAAAAGAATACAGCACAGTCCGAAATCCTGGCATACACAAACGTTATGCCATTTCTAGGAGGGACCCCATGGATTTCTTGTCTATGTGGTTTGCCCTGTCTTTCTCACCCTGCCACATGACTAGGTCTATGGCAGTTTTCAATGGGAACTGCTCAGTCCCATTTCCTTTGTGAACCCTACTTTTGAAATATTCCTCTGCCCAAGGACACTGAGACAGCCGAGGTGCTCACATTGCCCTATCCCTGGGTTCACTGGCTGTTCAGTTATGATGAATTGTCTTTGTCTGAAATCAAGCAGGGCCTGCCCAAGCCAAGAGGGGCTTCCTATGCCAAGAAGGTTCCTAGTAGGCTTCTTTACTATTCTTTCCACAGCATGAACACGTGAGGGAGACACTTTGTGGAAATATCATCATCACACTTATTTTTAGCAAATTCTGCTGCATATTGAACTGGGGGAGGCAGAGAATATCAGTTTTAAAGGTGCTGAGAAAACATTCATTCATTCATTCATAGAGAGAATGGCTTTGTGAATGAATCAGTGAGGATGACAGCTGGGTATCACAGAGCCCCTGAGATGGAACAGGGCTCCAGCCTGGTCAAGACAAGTGTGCTTTCAACAAGTTCCTGGTGGACAAGCTCTATCCGAAAACTTCCAAAGGAAAGGAGTTCATCATATCCCAAGGCAGCAGTCCCTACTCTGGTAGGAATTAGTAGGAAGATTGTCCTAGCAAAATAAACTTTGTTTCCTTGCAAGGCCATCCAGCGACCCTCGCACTGGTTTCTGTGGCCAGGTAGAACAAATCACAATCCTTTGTCACATCACAGATTGTCTAACACTCAAAGTCAGTCAGCATGTCCTCCCAGGCTTTTCTTCTCCAAGTAAAACATTCGCAGTTCTGTGGCTCAGTGCTCATTAATCAAGAGCTTGAGGCCCTTCCTTACCCTGATCGCCTTCCTCTGAATGCTCTAGTTTGTCAATATCCTTTCTAAAATGTGACCTCCAGACGCACATACTGTAGACACAGTACTCAAAAGCAATACTCTAGATGGGCTCTAGACCTGGATGGGGAATTTGGGGGTGATCGCCACCTGAGTCTTGGACACCACATCCCTCTTGGTATGGCCCAAGATGAAATTAGGTTTTTGGGCCATGATTTTACTTTCCATTTGCACAGTCTTTATCATTTTGAGTACCAGTTGTTATTAGGAGTGGAGAAACTAAATCTTCCAGATGTCTCTGTTCACTTTAAATTTGATTTACTTAATGCTTAGTTTATTATCCTGGGCTCTATTTGCATAAACTTTTAGGTTAGGCTGAAATAATCACATCATCTTGGTGGAAATTTTATTTTGATTAAAATAATCTTCTATATTTCTGTGGAGTATGGATAGAGAGATGGACATGGAGTTGGGAAACCTGGGCTGGAATCCAGGTCCAAACACCTACTGGCTGGGCAACCAAAGACAAGTTACTGAATGTCTCTGAGCATCTTTTCCCTCATCTATGAGCTGGTGATAAGAAGATTTGCATTATCTACTCCACAAAGTTGTAGGGAGGAAAGTACTTGGCAGACTCCCGGTGGAATAAGGATCTGAGCTGATTGGTTCCATGTGAAGGACAAGGTAATGTTACAGCCTGGGGGAAGGTGTTAGATTTCAAAGGTCATACCCAGGCCCCTGGATCTGGGCTGTGTCCTTTACCCAAATGCCTGCATGTGGCTGCTGCTTCCCCTGTGTATCTCAATCACTCACTGCAGTGACTGGCACATGGTAAGTGCTTAATCAATCAATCTTCCTTCCTTCCTTCTTTCCTTTCTTTCTTTCTCTTTCTTTCTTTCCTTCCTTCTTTCTTTTCCTTCCTCCTTCCTTCCCTTTCTTTCTTTCTTTCTTTCTTT
>NW_020954577.1:18854265-18896099 GCF_900497805.2 Vombatus ursinus | reverse complement strand
TCTTTTCTTCCTTTCTTCCTTTATCTCCCTTCTTTCCTTTATTTTTTCTTTCATTCTTTCTTTCTTGCTCTCCTTCCTACATTCCTTCCTTTTTTCTTTCTCTCTTTCTTATTTCTCTATTTTACACATCAGTAAGTAAGTTATTAAGTAAGAATTAACATAAGTAAAGTGCCATTGATTGAGAGAGACCCCTTATTGAGGGCTGCTCTCCCTCTTCTGACCTGCATCTACGTCCAACCCTTTGACTTCATGAAGGAGACTTTCAATATATTAAGTGAAAAAACCTAATAGACATAATCATCATTTTAATGCATAAAATTGGGCCAATATTCCCTTGTGTTTCTGAAGTCCACAAATGGGGCTGTTTTTCGCTCATGGACAAAGAAAGACCTGCATTTTGAAATGTGCTCTTAAATAGATAAAGGCATTATGGGAAACATGTCTGTGTACATACATGTGTATGTGTTTGAGTACATGTGTCACAAGGATGAAGAACATGGCTCCTACCACAACAGGATTGCAGCTCCTGGGGGTTGGAAGGTGCCTGTGCCAAATGATCTGTGGGATATTTAATACATCAGTTAACTTAGGACAACTAAACTCTTCTAATTACACATTTTAATTGGACAGTAAAAGTTCCATGAAATGGGCCAAGCCAAGGCTGGCGGCTGCAGTGTGCTCACCCACAGGCAGCAGCAGGGGGGTGGTAGACTGTAGTGACACAAGCAAAGGCTGGCATAATGTGCAATCACCTGTTGTTCTGAGTGGGGAGGAGATCCCCGGAAGCTTGTCCTGGGAACGAGGATAGTCAGGGAGAGAGAGGGAGACAGACTTCCTGTGAAGATAGCCTAGAAATCCTCTCCACTCTGCAGGAAGCAGGATAAAAATGGCAAGAAATGGAGCAGCCATGGAGCACAGAGGCGAAGCAAAGAGGAGAAATTGTGTCCTGTGGGAGCAGGGAAGGAACAGAGCATACTGGCTAAATCTTTAAAAAGCAAGAAGGAAAGAGAAAATAAGGAGGAGAGGAAAAGAGGGAAGGAAGGAAAGAAAGGAGGGAAGGAGGGAGAGAGGGGAGGAGAAAGGAAAGAGAAAGAGAAAAAGGGAGAAATGGAAAAAAAAGAAGAAGGAAGGAAAGAGAGAAAGAGAATGGAAAGAAAGAAAAGAAGGAAGGGAGAAAGAAAAGAAGGAAAGAAAAATAAAGAAGGGAGGGGGAGGAAGGAAGGAAAGAGAAAAAAAGAAAGGAAAGAAGAAAATCACAAAGAAAAAATCTCACACTGCAAATGCTTTAAGAACCATTCTCTAGAACAGAGCCATGGTGTGAAGGAGATTATTCATGGGATAAGAGATGACTATGAAAAAAGCCATGTTTTTAGTGACTACTGTGTGTCAGGCCCTGTCCTGGGGGCTGGGGAGACAAAGATGAAAAACAGCATGTCCGTCAAAGAGCCCCCGGGCTCTGGGGGGACACAAGTTGGGCCCAGGTAAATGCATTGTAAGCAGTAGGTGCATGATAGGGGCTAAGGCAAAGAGATGCCGACCAAGTGTTCTGAGAACATTTGAGGAGAGAGAGACAGACCACTTTCAGAAGAAGCCATCAGGGGAGGCTTCATGGAGGAGGTGGCATCAAAGCAGATCCGTGAAGGCAGATAAGGATTCTGAGAGGTAGGATGAGGATGGCTGTGGGGACAGAATCAACAAGACTTCAAAACTGATTGAATGTGAAGGCTGAAGGAGAGGGACAAATCTTCAGTGACACTGAGGTTTCATACCTCTGTGTTGGTGAACATGGGGGTGCCATATGCAGAAAGAGGTCAATTGGGATGAGAAGTGGGAGATAATGGACAAAGGATCACAGATTTAGAGCAGGAAAGTGCGTTAGAGGCCATTGTATCCAATCTCCCAGTTGATAACCAATGAGGAAACTGAAGTCAGAGAATTAAGTGGCTTGCCCAGGGTAGCACAGCTAGTAACTATTTAAGGAAGTATCTAAGCACTCTATGCACTATATCACCAGACTAACTCGTATGTTGTTCTTGAGGCAGCAACGGGGTGTCCAGATCAAGATGTCTGACAGACAACTGGCACAGGTGACTGGAGTTCTGTAGGGAGAGCAGGGTTGCAGAGATGGTTTTGCATTGCCCAGAGTTTGACATCGGAGCCATGGAAGTAGATGCATAACCAACTGAGAGGAGAGCCCCAAGGACAGAGCCTTGAGGATGCTGTCCTTGAGCAGGTGGGCAGATTATGATCTGCCAGTGAAGGAGCAACCAGGGAAGAAGAATGAAGAGTTAGCAATGCCACAGAAACTGAGCAAGAAAGTACTACGTGACTGACATCCTGAAATCCTGTGAATGAGTAAGGAAGGGGGCTGAAAAGTGGTAACGAAGCAATGTAGTAATCAAGGGGCCCTTGGTGAGCTCTGAGCAAGAGATTTGCACAGATTGGAGGAGTCGGAGGCCTGATAATAAGGGCCCGAAGGGTTAGCGAGTTAGCCAGTAGGAATCTCTCTTTTGAGGAGATTGTCAGCCAAAGGAAGGAGAGATACTGAATGGCGATGGGGGCAAGGAAGGTTTGTTTTCTTAAGCATGAGGTGGTGATGAAGGAGTCCTTCATAGACTTGGAGCTGGAAGGGACCTTAAAGGCCAATGAGTTTAGACCCCTCATTTTACAGACAAGGAAACTGAGGCATAGCGATGTTAAGAGATTTGCCCACGATCACACAGCTAGTGACTCTTTCAGGTGGAATGGAATCAAGGACACAAATAGTGGGGAGCTGGTTTTGACAAGAAGGAGCACTGCTTCCTCAGTCACTGAGAGGGGAGAGCTAAAAATGTTTGGACAGAAAGTGGGCTTACTATGTTTGTAATAGGAGAAGTGTGACCCAGTGACCAAGACTCAGAAAATCTCATTTGTTCACCCTTAGTTTCTGAATCTGTGACCTATACTAAAGTAGTGTCCTTCTAGATTCACCAAGTATTTATTTAGCACCCTCCCACACCTCATGTGCCAGGCGCCTTGTTAAACTATACAGAGGTAGGATCAAAAGGGAAACTGAGTCCTTGCCACTTTCCCCATCCCCCATGAGCTTACATCCTACTGATGATTGCAGCCTGAACCCTGACTGGGACAGGGATGTACCCTGTGATGTCACTGGTCTAGGAAACCCCATGGGGAGAAAACTCCTTTTACAATACAGATATTGTCTCTTCTCTGTAGTTTGTATAATCTCAGAATGTTGTTTAGATAACTAAGTTAAGTGACTTGTCCAGGGTCACAGAGCTAGTGAGGATGAGAAGTAAGCCCTGAACCCAGATTCATTGGCTTGTATGACCCTGGGCAATATCTGAACCTGGGTCTTCCTGTTTCTAAGTTCCTGACTCTGATGTTGGCTTTCTATCCATTCCATCACACTTCCTATCATGTAAATAGATATGAGGAGTAAACATGAGATTTTTTGAGAAGGTGAGAAATCAGTAACAACTAGAGAGTTTAGGGAAGGCTTCACACAGGAGATAACCCTTAACCTGTATTTGAAAGGAAGAAAATCATTTTCATAGGAAAGGAAAGATTACATTTCAGATGCAGCCTCCTCTTGGGAAAGGGGCTGAAGGGAGGTGAGGTTTTCCAGGCTGGACAGAGGCATCGAATGATCATAGGAGACAGCAGCCTCATAGGATCTGAGGAGCTTACGGATTGTTGCTCTCCAGCCAGAGCAGAAGGTAGCCAGAGAGAGGTGCGCTTGTGAGGCACTGATGGCCAATGGACACAGTAATGAGCAGCTCTAGCCTGGCTGGCTCCTTGGCCCATGTAAGGAGTGATCTGCCTGCCCAGAACCTTCCCCACGTCTGGATCTACTTGCTGCTGCACTGGGGGACATGGGGAAGTCAGACCCTTTCCCCTTTTCCTCCCCTTCCTCATCACTGTCTAGATAATTGGCAATACCCAGTTTGGGAGTTCCCCACTCTAGTTAAGCTTTGTTTATTTGCTGTCAGTGTTTCTATAAGGGATTCTGTCTCCAGATAGACAAGCCAGTTTGTTTTACATTCTGCTTGAGCAGAAGCGGACTGTGCAAAAGAGGGAAGGTCAGAAGGAAACCTGAGAACAATTGCTCTAGACATACCCGGGAGGCTGTATTAAATCTCTCACTGAGTGCCCTAAGAAGGGCTTCACAGGCATGGCAGACAGCCTGGGCAACGGCATGGAGGTGAGAGATGATGCAATGTTGCCACTTGGGCTGCAATATGGAACGCGTGATGGGAAGTGACATGTCCTCAAGTCGGGAAAGGTAGGTGGGAGCTGGGCTGGAAAGGGTTAATGTGTATTCCTGAAGCTACCCTTTCCTCCTTCAGAGCTGGTTATTTCATTCAATAAAATCAGTAAGAAATTTCTCCTTTGATATCTCCCTAGGCTTGAATTTAGAGCAAACTCTGTTTATAGGGTAATTTGGAAAGCACGAGCCCCTTGCACAGCTCACTTGTGGGCCTCGGTACGTTAACTCCACGAGATGAGCTTTTTTGTCTTATGTTCGAGCACTAAAGGGGTTTCAGCAGATCCCAAGAACGCTTCCCTCCTCTGAAGGGGCCCAAGCTGTAAACCTGTGGAGCTCCTTTCTTCAGAACTCCCCAGCACCTCAGATTGGGCAAGGAGAGGTTCATGCAAATTCAGCTGTAGAGTAGCTAATCCAGGTGTGCCCAAATGAGCATGACTGAACACAAAAAGCACTCATGTTTATAACATCATCAGCTTGGAACTAGAAAAATCCTTAGAGGTCTTCTGGTCCAGACACTTCACTTTACCGATGAGGAAACTGAGGCATAAAGAGGTTATGTGAGAAGCAGCTAGGTGATGCTGTGGATACAGTATTGGACCTGGATTCAGGAAGACCTGTGCTCAAATATGACTTCAAATATTTATTAACTTCACTTAACCCTGTTTGCCTCAGTTTCCTCATCTGTAAAATGAGCTGGAGAAGGAAATGGCAAACCATTCTAGTTATCTCTGCCAAGAAAACCCCAAAAGGGGTCACAAAGAGCTGGATGCAACTGAACAACAAAACACTACATAAATGCTGGCTATTGTTGCCAAGGGCTTGTCCAAGGGCACCCAGATAGTAAGTGCCAGAATCAGGATATGAACTCAGGTCCTCTTACTTCAAATTCACTACTCTCTCCAGTGTCCCAGCATGTCTCTTAAAAAGACCCAGACCAGAGAAGGCAAACTCAGCCCCTGATCATTTGACGACAAGAGTCTGCTCACTCTGGGTGCCCAGCATCATATACTTGGAAGCTGGATAATTGTGGTACAGACAGTAAGCTGTGGGTAGTAGAGACCAACATTTGTGGTGCAGGCCACTGAATGTCTGTGGGATAGTTACATGCTCATAACTTTGCATCTGATTTTTTTCTTTTATCAAAATCCTTGCTCCTCAGGAAGCGGCTCTCTCTAGTTCCCCCTCTCCTAGACATAAGGTTACTTGTTCTGCCCCCTCTTCCTCCCTGAAGAGATTCTGCACGAGTCCACCTTGGGAGAGATCTGCCACACACTCAAAATGCGGAAAGGTTTATCAGCACCCACACCAGGACAGCTCCTGCTTGGGATGATGGAAGGTAGGACATACAGGGCTTCTCTTCCCTAAATGGACCTCACGTCTTGTTACTTAGTCAAAGCAAAATTTGTTTGTTGAACAAACAAATCTCTCCAGAACAGAAGGGGAGAAACCCCATTTTCCTTATTGAGGAATTGCTGTCTGTGCTGGACATGGACTTAATATGAAGAGAGCAGAAGAAGTGCTAGACTTAGTCTGGGGTCATAGGAGACTAAACCTACAACCCTGGTGACCAGGGACCTGACTGGCCTATACCCTACTGGGACAATGAGGGAGATAGAGAATAAAGAGAAGGCCAGCTTGGCACGCGTCAGTGGCTGGTTAGCTCTCCCTCACAATTGAGATCAGTGGGACCCACAGCATACCCCAGAATATTGGAATCTGAGGCTCAGGGCTAACTCTGCTGATGCTGATGCAGAGGCTCTGAACCTATCTCAGGATTGACTGTTCATTTCACCCGACCAGTGGGTCCTTCAATAAATGTTTTTGACCTGGTCACAAAAAGTCTTCCTCTTGTAGCTGTTTCCTGTAGGTCAGACCTGGACTCTAACTGGCCTGCCCATCAGACTTATACAGTGGGTAGATTAACAAAGACATTACCTGAAAGCCACAGTTGTGCTGTTCTTGTGTGTGCACACAACGTCCCGAGTCTGATAGCCAATCTGGATGTCCCAGTGCTTGTTCTCCTGCCTGTTCTGCCTATTTCGGTTCCTCTTCTTCTTGATGAGCTCCCGGGCTTCGGGATCCTTTACTTTCTCTCTGTCCTTCTCTCGGTCTTTGTTCTTCCCTCGCCTCCTCGCCTGCCTTATCTGCCTTGTGTGAGGCATGGAGCAGGTGCTCCAGGGCCCCACATTCAGGCTGTAAAGGCTCTCCTCTGCCTCACATGGACTGGACTGGCAGATTTGGAACTCAGTCAGGTTGGGGCAGGCAGAGCCGCCATACTGTGGGGGGGCCACAACATGCCGTGTCCGGTGCTGCAACCCACTCCCACATGTCTTGGAGCACTCAGACCAAGGGGAGAAGTCAGACACAATGCAGTCCTGTGGGCAAGGGATGAGGCAGGCTTGCTCCAAGAGGGGCTTGGGCTCAAAGTACTCACAGATGCTGTCATCAGCACTGATGCTGTTGGCTTTCTGAACACAGGCGATCTCTCTGGTCTGGATGCCCTCCTCACCCTTGGTGCATTCTGCTGGCTTCACCAAACTCTTGGACATGACAGGCTGGCACTGGTTCCAGCTGCCCAGGTGCCAGTCATACAGCTCTTTGTGCCAGTCACAGACTTTGAAACAGTCTTGCTGGGTGTCTGGCTTCTCAGCCTGCTTGCAGTTTGTGTGCAGTGTTGTCCAGCCTTCTGCATGAGCACACCAGACTGCTCTGGTCTGAATGCCACCTGGACCACATTCGTCTCCCATGCATCGGCCCCAGGGACCTGTAAAATAGGATACAGTTTAGCAGAAACTCTCTCTTTTTCACTGGGCCCTGACAAAGTTCAGAGAGCTATTGCCAAGTGGCTGAAGAGTAAGTCTTCCCCTGTATGGGACACCCTGTGATGGGACCGTCTGGATAGCTATCTATTATGCATGGATTAGGGCATTAGGGAGATGGCATGTGCAGTGAAGATGCTACATTTTCTCTTGTCCTTTTGTGATTATAAATGCATTTGCCTTTATTCTCCTATTTTTATGTGGGGTAATTACAAGATCTTTGCTCATAAAGGGCATTAGAGATTAGTCACATTGAAAATCTATCACTTCTGGCTTCCACCCACCAAGTCCATTTCAGGCATTGGCAGAGATAATGGCCCCTGGTGAGCCCCTCAGCTCCTTCAGGCATGTTCCTCTTCTGGGCAGTTAATTTCTTTTAGCACATTACTTTTATTTATTCATTTATTTTTTGTGCAATTAAGACTTTGGGGAAGAACAGTCATGTCTTGTAGATGATGCCAAAAATTAAAGTGTTTACCCGGTATTAACCAGGGCTTGATAATGGTTCACATAATTCTGCACATTCTGCATGCAATATTACCTAACAATCCTCCCCAAACCCTCTCTGTGGATCAGCCACTAATGAAGTGCAGGGTATGCGGGAATGGGAACATTTAACTAAAGGATGGATGGAATTTTTCCGGGGAGCAGCTTTGTCCTAATTCGCTTCAATTTGACAATGAATTACTGAGTTACTAATAACATGTAACAAGAAGAGGCAACATTGGGGTCTAGAGGTGTTTTGTGAAGACTATGGCACAAATTATTCTTCATACATTATGTCATGTTGTCCTCACAAGTACCTGGTGTGCTGAGTGCCTGATGCATTATAGCCCCCATTGCGCAGATATGGAGACTGAGGCTCAGTTACCTGACAATTTCACTTTCATGCTTAGGAAGCTCAGTAGCCCCCTATTACCCTTAAGATCAAATGCAAACTCCTCTATTTGGCAAGCCTTTCATGAACTATGACCTATCACTCCCTTTAATGCACTCCACGGCCAGTCAGATTGTCCTTTGAGCTGTTCCTCCCACACAAGATTCTACTTGCCATCTCCCTGCCTTTCCACAGGCTCTCTGCCATGCCTAAGCTATCCCAGAATCCCTCTCTTCCCTCAGAGCCGAGCTCTGAATATGCCCTCTTTTTCCTGAGGCTATTTCTTATCCTCCCAGCTGGCCATGCATTCCTTCCCCTCATGCCATGAAATTACCTCATATTTACACTGCATATATATGTTGTATATAGTGCCATGCATCAATGTAGGAAGCTCCATGAGGCCAGGAACTCTTTCTTGTTCAAGCACACAGCTGAATCTGGACAAATATGATTCACTGATTGATTGCCCTTGGCCTAACAGCCAGCAAGGACTGGAGGGAGGAAGTCCACCAGCCTGCCCATCAGCCTACACTTGCTGGGATGACAGAGGCTCTGTCTCAGTCACCTAGGATTTGGGTCAAAGTAACATGAGCAATCTGGGCCTCAGTTTCCTCTTCTATAAACCAAGGGGCCTGGATGTGATGACTTCCAGCTCAAGATCCAAGATATACACCTCTCCCGACCCCAGGTTCAAGACTGTTTCCATGACCCCATATGTGGTGGTTTCTACAGGGGGTACCGAGATGAGGGGCACAGTTTGTATCCTTAAGTAGCTTAAGACAAGTACAGATGAGGGCTGGGAAGACTAAAAGCCTGGCCAAAGCTTCGACAGCTAGTTAGCTAGCCATACAGCAGAATACATATGGCAGCGGCCTTTTTCTCTGATAAGTGCCAGAAAGTTCCTTCTACCCTCAGACTTCTACTGGTCCTTGGATGGGATAAAGGTCTTTGAAGAAATTTTTTTTTTAAATCTATCATAAACCCCACTCCCTAGCTGCCCTTTGAGAACTCATAACATGGATTCTGGGGCATATTCAGTTGGGCTCTCTCACCCACAAGGAAGTGTTGAGCTGGTCACAGGAAAATGAGAGGAATTGGTGCCAGGTGAGGCCCCCAGCCCCTGACCCTGGTCTCCATAGGCCAAAGACAGTCATGTAAAGCAAGGAAGAAGCAGCCTCCTGTGGTAGGACCTTTGTATCAGGCACAAAGGGTAACTATCCAGTGTGACGGCCTGATGGTCAGTCTTGAATCTTAAGCCAACACACATTCCTGGTACGAAGTCCTGGTTTTGGGTTCAGAAACATTGGCCAGTTTTTCCTTCATTCGTCAGAGAAGATTCCAGGCCTGAGCTGTGAAGGGTACCTGAGTCAAAGCTTGGTCCACTGATGGATTCAAAAACATTCATGACAGGTCTGACTGTGTTTTCTGATTGTGTTCTCCCCCGAATGAAACCGTCCCATGGCTCCCTGATGCCTTGAGGATAAAATGCCAAACCCCAGCCTGCCTCTGAAAGCTGTTCATAGTCTGTTCCTGCCTACTTTTCCAGGCTTAATTGGACTGCTGGACGTACTCTGGCCTTGGTGTGCCCTTGTCCACATTGGTGACTCTGCCCAGGGTGCCTAGAATGTTTGTCCTCATCTCTGCTTCACAGAATCCCAAGCTACCTTTAGAACGTACCCCAGGAAAGGTGCCTCCTTCTGCAGAGGATGCTACTGCCTAATTCTTGCCCCCAGCCCCCACCCCACACTGGTTATCTCTGCCTACCTTTGAAAAGGCTTTGGGTTTCTTCACGCACATATCAGATTTATTGGCCATCCCTGCACCTACTTGAGAGTGGACACTGTTTCATTTGTGTCTTCATATCTCTATGTGTCCTTCGCACATAGCACTTAATGAATGCTTCTTCTATTCGATTAATGCCCTAGCCCTCAGCCACTTCAAAAGAAACTTGAATTTACTCAACAGCCTTGCAAATTACCCAGTCTGCATTGATTGTTTTTACAACTCACACCGTGCTTTTACCTGAGGTGTCTGAAGCTTTGTCTGAGCCGACAGATAAAGAAGCAGAATTGCTCCATAGAAGGAATGTTACTCTATTTTCATTAGCAGATGGCAATAGCCCAGTTTAAAAAAGGGGGAATCAAGATAGTTCAAAGCTGTACATTGATCACAAGAAAAGAAAGACACAGAGACTCAGATGCTCCTGTAAGGCCCATGTGCAGGTATTCACTAACTCAGACACACACCTGTGCACACACATGCACACACGTGCATATGCAGGAACCCACACACATATATGTACATACATATATGAGGTATTTCCATATTTTGGCATTTCCAATTTGTGGTCAGAAACTTGACCCAGGCAATCCGTCCTCAGTGGATCAGTCACTTATCCAGTCAACACACACCCACTGAGCACATTCAAGAGAGAGCAGACGACGTGGAGGGAGGCTGAAGGTCAATGCCAGGTTCCACTTGGACAAGAGCTCCTTCTACTGGAGGGGTTTCCAGC
The DNA here is from genome assembly GCF_900497805.2 of Vombatus ursinus. NCBI lineage: Eukaryota > Metazoa > Chordata > Mammalia > Diprotodontia > Vombatidae > Vombatus > Vombatus ursinus. The sequence continues at coordinate 18,885,618 of NW_020954577.1, read as the reverse complement.
CTTCCACTTCATTCTACCATGAGAAGGCTGGGCAGTCTCTGATAACTGGACTCGGCCATTTATGAGCTGATAGGAGGGCCTTAGAGATGATCTCATCAAGTCACTTCATTTCACCAACAAGGCGAGAAGGGACGTGATTGGGTCAGGGTGACATAGCTGAAAAACAGAAGAGCTGAGATTTGAACCCGGGTCTTCACTCGGTCAACAAGTAGTTATTAAGTGATTACTATGGGCCAGATCCTCTCCTTGGCTGCTGGTTCTGAGCATGACCAGAGAACCTTGGGTCTTTCCAAAGCCACCAAGGTTCCCCTGATTGGTGTTTTTGCTTTGTCTTTATTAATAGACTTTGACCCTGTGAGGACAGTAGCCCATTCCTTCATCTCTGCACTAAATCTGGCACAAAATTCTGAACATAGCGGCCTCTTCACAAAGATCTGGGGAGGGGCTAACCTGTTTACTTCCTTTTAATTGAAGACCTGCTATGGTTTGTAAGAAGGAACCAAGATGCAGCTCTGGCTAAGATCTTTCCTTCCTCATCTCCCCCTGCTTATGCTTGACATTAGCTAATTCTCAGCTCAGGCTTTATTTTACCTGCCATGGCCCCACTTGGCAACCTGCTGGTGCCCTTGGCGTCCTGGTTGGTTTCACAAGTGTATCTTGTCTGTAGAAAATATGGTATGGACAAATATGAACATGAGCACCATAATTCAAGGGCATTGATTGACCAAAGAGAGCCTTTCAGTAGAAGTTCCGATAGCCCAGAGGCACAGGTCTGACCCTGTCCCTCCCCATTCTGCACTTCCCTGTTTGTGCCTATGATCAAATACAGACTTCTGTCTGGCACTTTAAGGCCCCCACAGTTGGACTCCAGCCTCTTCTAGATGATGGCTCTTGACTTCTCCTTCACATAGTCTAGTTTCAGACAAGTTAATGGTGCTGTTTCCTACACAGAACAACTCCAGCCTTTGCACACACGGCTGCTTCCCAGACCTGCAGGGATCTTCTTCTTTATGTCCACATCTGGAATCTCCAGTTCCTCTCAACAAGACATCAGATTCTGGGTCATCTTCCATATAAAGCCTTTTTTATCTCTCCAGTTATTTTATGTTTCCCCACACCTATAGGAATTTATTTATTCTTATTACTAGATTTTCCACATTTCCTTTTGCAGTGTGCATTTACCTTCAGTAAAATGAAAGCCCCTTGGAGGCAAGGGCAGTTTTACTTTTGTCTTTGTATCACTGGTGTGTTAGCTATATATGTCCTAGACGCCTGTTGAGATCCCTTCCAATTCTGTGTATCTATTACCTAGCACAGTATCAGAGGCATGGTAGGCATTGAATTGAATTGAACAGAAATGACCACATTTAAAATAATTTGATTTCTCAACGTGATTCACCCAATGAATTATTAAGAGGACACTTATTACAGTTTGAGAAAGCTATGGTAGATAAAGGATCATTCATTCATTTATTCAGATACCAGCATAGGAAAGTATATCTCTGATATTCAATAATAAAGATGTCTGGACTGTATACCCTTTTCTCTTTGATTTGATTAAAGGTCCATTGTCCAACAGCTGTGCCAAGTGCATACCAAGGCACAATTTTTCAATGAGGTACACCTGTTGAAGTGAGGGGGCCGTGTTCTCCTCTTGTTCATGGGGAATTGAAATACTCCCTAAACTTTTGACAGCTTTTCTCCACCAGGTGGAGCCACGCCAGACCCCAGTTGTAAATTGGAAAGTCAACCTCAATGACATCCCCATAAGTTATATTACAAAAGCAGATATCCTATGACCTACCAGGAAAAAATGAACAAGAATAAGCTACTTCAAATGTCAGTCTCATCAGGAGGGCAGACTATTTCCTACTATGATCCACACCAAATATTCCTGGTAATTTGAACTGAAGAATTAGATGTGAATGTGGGGTCTAGTAACATCCTTTAGTCCCTCTGGCTTTCCTTGCCTCACTTCAATGCATTCCCTTAATGATATTATTCCAGGAGTCCTGTGGTTGGTTCATTTGGGGGCATCCTTCATATCCTAGGTATTACACACTTGCTGCTAACATCCACTGTCAGACTTAGATTCAAGCAAGGCAAACTGACATGATTTCTTTTTGTAGATCAGATTTGAATTAGGAGAGCTGAAGGAGAACGTTGAGGGGGTGAAGAAGAGGATACCTCCTCCAAATACAGATGCGTTTCTATTTCCATAGAATTACTTTGGTGTCCTATAACCAATCTTCCTTCCATGCATGCCATGATCACATTTAAGTATCTTTGATCCTGAGCATATTTATACCATATCCCAAGAGAGGGTGCAGTCCCAAGAAGGTGCCTGGAAAGCTATTTAAGAATGGCAGCTGAGTGAGTTTAAGGGGGAAGAATGAAATCATGAAACCACCAAAGAAAGCCATGGGTGCATGGGGCCAATAAAAGCATGGAGGAGAATAAAACCAGCTCCTTCACCCCCCAGCCCATAACTCCTTTCTTATCTCCTCAGTGCACCTGGCACCTACCATGTGTGTCCAATTAACAGTATCAGATCTTTGCCCAGACCCTGGATGAAGGGCTGCTCACCCTGATCCCCTAGGAGCCTGACATAATCACACACTGAACAGAGAGGCTGCAGTGTCCTGACAGCTGAAAGCTGTCATCCCAATTAGCTCCCAGGTTCTAACAAAGGCAAACACTACCAATGTCAAAGGGAAGCAGAAACTGCAGGCTAGGAATGGAAATGTGAAACAGCCTCCTATGTGGATGAACCAGATCAATTCAGAAGTTCTCATTTGAAACTTTCAAATATGACAACAGCATTTCAGGTCATATCAAATATCACACTCAAAGTTTGTTTCTTGCTCGTTAAAGAATAACTTGACAATTTTCCATTGGTTAAAATGGACTTGACTGAAGTCACACGAGCATATTCTAACCAGATTGGGAGCTTGCTCAGCACAAGTGGTGCTGAGCTTTCTGTATTTGTGACATCTTTGAGAATGGTCCCATAAAGATGGAACTCAATGACCTAGAGTTATGGGATAGGTGGAGGGGTTGGGTTCCATTCCATATGGTAATTAGATCTCCATTTTTGAAGGGACTTTGGAGGCATCCAAGTCTTTGGTGGCTGAGAATCCTGTATCTCCAGCATCTTCACTCAGACCTTTACTGGGAGGACAAGCACGAGGCTGGGAGGCAGCCCATCTCCCTGTGGGATCTTCTTAATTGTGAGGATTTCAATTCACTAAACAGAAATGAAGGGCTTGCCATGCGCAAGTTTCCTTTTAAGGAATCAAAATCTTTCTCTTTGTAATGTCTCTCATCACTGCTTTTGGTCATTTTCTGTGGCCTTCTTGGAGACAGCTATGATGTGACTACTGACCTCCCTTGCCCCGACCCCAGACTTTGACTTGTTCTTGATGCCTCACCATATCCTAGATCTAGAGTGGAAGGGGTCTTGGGGCATGTAGTGTGAGCCCCTCATTTCACAGATGAGGAAACTGAGGCTTAGAGAGCTTAAGCGATTTTGCCAAAGCTCATGCAGGTGATAGGGATCAGATAGCTGCCCTCTTCTGAATGCTTCTCTACTTGCCAACATCCTTCCTAAAATCTGGCATGAAAAACTGAAAACAGAACTCTAGGTATTAGGAAGAGATAGCCCAAAATATGGATATGACATACTACTCAAAAGATTTTGTGCAATCCAAGAGGCACAATGAAAGTTCATGAAGTACACAATGAAGGACAATGACATGAAGACCAGATCTCTGGTCTGAGGATCTGGTTTTAAATTCTGATGCTGAGAGCTCTTCCAGCTCAAAAAGAAGAGATGTGTTTTCCATTGGGGGATAAAGCGGTGCTTCTGATGGGGTATAGCCTACGTGGCCTAGGAAGTTTCAGTCAATGAAAATCCAACCAGAAATAATTTCCAGGAAGATTCACTGTTGCCAGGGATTTAGTTTTGCACAGTAAGGCATTCTAATTATGGTTCATCTAGCAAGCCAAGTGCTGATTTCTAATGTGTGGCTGGTAAAACTACGGACCCATTGTCATTTCTACTCAGTATTTATATAAAAGCATATCCTCGCCATATTATTTAATATTCTTCCTTTACTTTCCTCCAGCAAAATCTGATTGAACATTAACGTCGGTTGTTTTCACATCACACTCAAACTTTCTGAGACTACCCTCTTTAAGTCAAGGACGGTAGAACAATAAAAGTTTGAGCCTTAAAAGACTTCCCTATTGACAGGTGGCCAAGAACTGTTCTAAAGTGTCTTATAAAAGATGGGCAATAAAAAAGAAGCCTGATAGAATTAGGCAAACTACTTTGTGCTCTTGCTTGCCATAAAATCTGCCAATGAGCTAGTTTCTTGCTCAATAAAACATGTGTGTGTCTTTCAAATGAGCTAATTTGTTTGTGCTTGCTGGGTTGTACCAGAATGGCTTGTAGCACTCACTCAGTAAGTTCCTTATCAATGGGATAGGTAGGCTCACAGACCGCCAAGGGGAGACTGAGGGGATCTGCTTCCATAGCTGGTCACATGTTGTACAGTTTTCTGGAGAATGTTAGTCAGATTTATGTGATCAGGTCAGGGGATCCACCTTTGATAAGTGCTCGTGTGGAGGTATTAAAGAAGTCAAGTCAATAAGCATTTATTAAGCATCTACAATGCTCTAGGCTAAGTGTGGGAACAGAATTGATACTGGACTTTCAGTTTTCTTCTCAGAGCTTCTGTCTCATTGGCCACAACTTTGTTTTGCTTCATTGGCCAGTCAGTATTTCAAAATAAATCATGTTGCTCAGCTCTCAAACAACATGTGAATTTGGTGGATAAGAAACAGGTCACTGTGGAGGCTAAATTTACCTTTCGTCTTCATGGGCAATTATGCCTCTCCCCAATAACATCCTCCTCCTATGTCTCATGGTGGCATGGAGAAGATTATCCACTCTTGAAGTCTGTCCCGGCAGATGACAAGATCTCTGGACCTCCTACCAAACAGGAAGGGCAGCGGCCATGGGACTAGCGACAGATTGTGTCTGCTGTCTGAAGGGCAGGCTAGCTGAAAAGCTCCTCGTGATAAAAATGGCCACTGGGTGATGAATTCTTTGACCATGGCAGTCCCACTAAGCTTTGATAATAAAATAAGACAAGAGTATTAAGGTAACCTCAATAGAGCCTTTCTATCTTCAGTATGGATAACTCCTCCATTGATGCAGGTTTCAACCCAACCGTGCCACCTCCTTCCTTTAAGCTCACAGGAGGACACCCCTTGGGTGCTAATGGTCTTCTTTTTGGCTGTCTGTGGCTACTAATATGGCACTTGGGCCTTCCTCTGCTATCCTTATTTCTGTGCATGACTGGCCATGTCCCTTTGAATCATTTATTTTTTGGATGATATCTTTCATTACCTACATGAATATAAGCACATCAAATTATATGATTAGAATCAAATCAAGTTCCTTGAAATGTGCTGAGATTGGATATGATGGGTATGAGCCCCTAGAGATGTATTATCTGCCCTTCTCCTCATCCTGCTCAGTGGGGCAGCCTCATCCTTATTTTGGTTTGCAGACTATCCTGATAGAGCTAAAGGTGCTCAGACCTGAGAACCTGCTCATTAGCTCCCATGTTCCTGGCATGATTAACCAAGAAGAGCTTTCTGCAAAGCTCCTAGGAATGGTAGACACAGCAAATAGCAGAAAGAAGACCCGATGAGAATTGGAAAGGTTAGAATGATGGGCGTCATTAGAGCCAAGAACTATTGCATTCTTTAGGAGCTAGTCAAGCACGCTGAATGTACAGAACATCTGTCCCAAAGATCTTGGTGTCGTCATAAAGTTTAATGGCTTTTGGACTATTGGACCACCCCTATGTTATCTCATTTGATGCTCACAATAACTCTGTGTGATAGGTTCTATTATTATTCCCATTTTACAGGTGATGAGACTAAGGCTGAGAGAGAGTAAGTGAAATTGCAGGGTTCACACAGAAAATAAATGTCTGAGGCAGTATATCCCTGTATATCCTCTCCACTATGCAGAGCTGCTTCCTATATCCAATTGGATGAAATTTAAAAGGGATAAATTTAAAGCATAAAAATTGGGTCCCCAGAGTTTCTTTTACAAGTACAATGTGTGGTAGGTATGATCAGACAGTAGTTCCTCTGAAAAAGACCTGGCAAGTGCTAGTGGATTGCCAGACTCAAATAGGAGCTTGAGTTTGACATGGCAGTCTGAAAAGCTCATGGCATCATGGGTTCCATGAAGAGGGGCAGAGCTCACAGGGAGAATGAGCTCAGAGCCTCACTGTAGTCTGCCCCAGTTGGACCACATCTGGAGTATTGTGTTCAATTCTGGGCACGTGAGAATCGAAGGACAACAATGAGCTGGATATCACTTAGAGCAGGGAAGCCATGATAGGGAAGGGCCTTGTGTCCATTCCATGTGAGGATTGTTGGAAAGAACTGGGAACATTTGGCCTGGAGAAGAGAAGACTGAGGCAATACATGCGAGCTCTGTTCTGCTTGGTCCCTGAAGGGAGAACCAAGGGCAGTGGGGGGAAGCTGGTAAGAGGCTCATTTGGCTTTTGATGTCAGGGAAACAAACAAACAACTTCCTCACACCTAGAGCTATAGAAAATGGAAACAGGCCATTTTGGCAGGTGGGGATCCCTCTATTGGAAGTCTTCAAGCAATGTCTGCAGGACGTCTTGTCAGTTATGGGGTAATTGTGGTCAGTTATAGGATAGTGGTATTCCTTTGTATGAGTCGGGGCTGACAAGGTGGCCAATGAGGTCCCTTCTCATCCTCAGATAATATTTTTCTGTTATTCACCCAAATTAGTAGGAAATCTGGTGGCAAGAAAACGTCAGAGTGACAGCTTGTTCCTGTTAAATTAAAAAAAAAGGAAACAAAGGAATCGATGTTGTTAGGTTTCACGTATGAAGTCCGTGAGAAATCAGTTGTGGGGCCTAAGGGAGACTTCTCTCACTGTTGCTGGGATTGATCCAGTGTTGACGAATCTCTCCAGATACAGAACCTTTGAGAGGGAATCTATTGAAGCCTTTACTGCCTCCCAAGTGCTGTGGATTTTGCTAATTGTGCTCAAATGTTGTAAATTAATTGGAGAGGAGTTAGAATGAAATATTGATGCAAACTACCTAGGGAACAAATGGGTTTGAGGATGGAAGCAAACACAATTAAAGCGACAAGACAATGCTGAAAGAATAAACAGAAATATCTAGTCAATGGGAGGAAAATGGGAAATTTAGCAAAGGATGACTAGTGTAACACATCGGAGTTGGATTTCCATGTAGGTCTGTAAGTGATCAAAGGTAAATTAGGACAAAATCCATCCTAGGGCACTCAATGAAGAGGCAGATGGGAATGCTGAGCCATTCTTAGGAATCTTTAAAAGGACAAGGAGAACAGAAGTACTGCCAAATGGGCTAAGGGAAAATGCCCTGATTTTTCAAAAGCCAAGAAAAAGGATTCTGGAGCCTCTGGACCAATTTGCTCAATTTTTATCCTTCACAAAATTCAAGTGTATTTTTATAAAGGGATGATTGGGGAGCTAGGCCAGGAGACTGTGATGTTGGAGAGCCAGGATGGCTTCCATGTCACCCTAACTTCTTTTCACTTTGGATGGAGGTTCTAGACTTACAGGTCAGAGGAATGCTGTAGATAGAGTTTAAAGAAATCCTGGCAAAGCATTGGAAAAGAATCTCATATAATTCTTGTGGGGAAAATAGAGAGATGAGGACAAGATAAGGGCATAATTAGGTAGATTCCAAACTAGTCGAATGGCCAGATCCAAAGAGGAGGCATTAGTTATTCAACATCAATTTGAAAAATTTCTGGTGGAAGGCCACTGGAGTCGGTGCTGGGCCCTGTGCCATTTAACATTTTTATCAAGGGCTTGAAGGTATGGATAGATAGACAACATACTTGTTAAGCACTTAATATATGCCCAGCACTGTGCATGATTGGCAGGCTTATCCAATTTTAGGTTACACCAAGCTGGGAGGGATAGCTAACATTATGGATCCCCAAAGATCTGGACAGACTACAGTATTGGGCCTTTCGTGGTTTATTCTGTAATGTGGCATGTATGTCCACAGAAATACATTTGTATCTACACTCTTACTCTTGTACCTCAAAAGGACAGCACAAATTGACATGTTCTCTGCATGAGGGGAGAGACTGGCCCATGACTGGCCGTCCTTTTCCATACTCCGGGGTCTGATTTTTTAGCCAATGCCTTGTTGAGTGCTATTTGTAGGGCCCCTGGTTTGCCTTTAGTGATGACACCAAGACTTTATTTGAAAAATCCCCCGCCTCACCTATAATCTATACTCTAATTTATTCTCGGTGCTCCAACGGCTTTCAGGCAAACACCAGCCACAACATGTCACTCTAAAGGACTAGGTAAGTGCCTGAGGAAGTCCAGGAATACAAGCTATTAATTATCTAGCACTAACTCTGGGACACATCCCACACATATTCCATCGTCCCAAACAACAACAATAATAGCTAGTACATTAGCGCATAACATCATTTTTTTCCCATTTCTCCTCCACTTGCTAGCTGGCAATGTGGGAACGTTATGGCACAATCTACCATAGACCATATGAACTTGGTCTAAAATAATAAAATTAGCATTTTGGTAAATTTAATGTTTTGCTGAAGTTTTATATATAATATGCTATTTGAATCGCACAACTCTATGGGGTAGTTAATAGAGGTCTTATTCTCCCCATTTGACATATTAGGACATTGAGGTTCAAAGTGGCTCTGAGAATGGCTAAGGATAAATGTCAATGATAGAGTAAAAGTCTTGGTCTTCATGACTCCAGGTTCAGCCACTAACCTGAGGCATGCTGGAGTTCTCATGCATTACAGTGGTACCTTTTACTTTGATAATGCTTCCCAGATCATAAAGAATGTTACACGCATTGTTTCAATAGATTTTCATTTTATCCTGTGGGCCATTGAAGTTCTACTTATCCCTCACACTCACTCAGAACACTACCTCCCCCATGAAACCTACTCTGATTTCCCCACTGGTGATAAGTTCCCTCTGCCTCCTGTCCTTCTGGGCCTTCCTTGAGACCTTTTGGACTCGTCCCTTCTTGGTTTGGGTATTGCTGTCCCTGAGGGTAAGGACCTAAGTCTTGTCAAAGTTCTATCTCCATTAGAGCCTTATATGTGGGTCTGCACCCTAATGAGGCATTCCATAGGATAACAGTTTTAGAGCTAGAAAGGTTCTTAGAGGTCATTGAGTTTAATTTCTTCATTTTACAGATGAGTAAACTGAGACTGAGAGAGACTGACTTACTCCGGATCATGGAGCCAGTAAGGGTCTGAGGCAGCGTTAAAACTCAAGCCTTCACACTCTAAGCTCAGCAATCTGTCCACTGTGACACCTGAAGGCCTACAGCAGCTTGTTAAATGTCTGTGGGCATGACTAAACTGAATTGTCACCATAGTCTTTTATGGCAGGTGGAGCACACATTACTCTCCCCATTTTACAGATGAAAAACAGAAACAGAAATGAAGTGACTTGGCCAAGTTGTGGGACAAGAATTCAGGGTGTTTGGCTCCAGAAAGGGTCCCTGCTCTTCCCTGTTTGCCCCACTGAAACAAGAGATGGCAACAGGGATGGCACCCTGGGTAGTAGCAATACTTGCGTGTTCCAGGTCTCTAAGCTACATTGTGGAGCTCCCCCTCATTTCCCACTTGGAGATGCTTCCTAAATACAGCCTTTCTTTAGAAAAAGAGGTTTCTTGAGTTCCTGCACCTGGAGAGCTTTAACTTATCAAAATCCAAGCCACTGTGAGTCACCTCCTCACCAGTTTGGCTCTTAAGAAACATGGGGGTGTAAAGGAACGGTCCTTCAATGTTCTCTCCTCAACAGGTAGTGGTGATCCTGACTGCATGGAAGCCTCCAGATCCAGGTTTGATCTCAGGTCACTGAAGACCTTTCAGCTTTCCAAGGGAGGCTGAGGCCAAGAGGATGGAGACAATACCATCTTCTGGGAAGGCATCCTGCTGAGTTATGGTTGCTAAAGTTACTGACCCCTCAAGTTCATGGATCCCTGCCCTCCCTGGTACCCTGGGAACAAAAACCCCCACAAAACTCCAAACACCCTACCAGTCACTCTCAAGGACTTTAGGGTGTGTGCCATATGTATGTATGAAACATGCAAATTCATCGGCAATGATTTGGCCCAGCTTACTCAGCATTCCCACTCCTCAGTATCATCTCTCACTGGCAAGCAAGAGGACAGTATCATGGGGGCACATGGCCTCCCAATAATATGGGCAACAGCAGGATTTGGCAGAAGGCACTGAGTGTGACCACAGCAGTACAGAGCAGCCCAAAGACTTAGAATACTGCCACCTAAATGCACTTTATTTTTAAAAATTATGAGTATTTATTTTTAACATTCATTTTTAAATTTTGAATTCCAAGATCTCTCCCTCCCTCCTGTACCTCCCCCACTCATTGAAAAGGAAAACAATATGATGCTCATTATACATGTGAAGTTATGCAAAATATATTTCCATATTAGCCATGCTGCCAAAAAACAAGAAAAATAAAGAAAGATGAAAAAAACAGCTTCTTTCTGCACTCAGAATTCATCAATTCTCTCTCTGATGGTGGATAGCATTTTTATTATGAGGCCTTTGGAATTGTAACAGATCACCGTATTGATCAGAGCAGCAAAGTCATTCACAGTTGATCACTGTACAATATTGCTGTTACTGTGCACAATGTTTTACTAGTTCTGTCTACTTCCCTTTGTATCAGTTCATTAAAATCTTCCCTAGATTTTTTTTTCTGAAACCATCCCACTCAGTTATTTCTTTTAGCACGGTAGTATTCCATCACAAGCATGCAGCACGGCTTGTTCAGCCATTCCCCAATTGATGGGCTAAATGCACTTTACAAGCTGACATCACACCCTGGTGATGGGTTGGTGCAATGAGGGAGCCAGATTCGTTTTTCTTATGGTGGGCATATGAGCAGTTATTGAGCAGCCCACAGGCGGGAAAGAAGCATTATATATCTAATCTGATGACTTCATTTTGTGGCTCTGTCACCAGCTAACTCTGTGACCTTGGGTGAGTCCCTTCCCTTTTCTGGGTCTCAGTTTCCACAAAAGGAGGTATATGGACTACACAATCTGGAAGGTGCTTTGCAGCATTAGCCCCACCCCTAAGAATTCCTCTAGACAATATCTTCCTCTACCTTTTCTGCCAGGGCCAATGGAGGCCCACCCACCACCATGTCCAGGAGACCCCTGTTGTCAAGGCTGCATAAGGATGTTCTGGGAGCTCAGAGGAAGTGAGACCCCACCCCGCTGTCACAGCCATGTAGTCTTGATGATACACATAGGCTATCTGATGTCCGACCTCACCCTTAAATGCCCATGAGCTATATCCTAATGATCCCTGGCTTCCCTTCATACCATGGGCACTCTGATGTGATTATATACACATGATGCAGTCATCTCTGTTAGTTACAGCCCTTTTGCAGGGACCACCGGAGCTCCCTTTGGAGTCTCACCCCATCCAGCTGTGGAGACAGTGCCTCCTGGTTCTCCTGTTCACTTTCCACTCCCCTGGGGTCATCCTGTTCTGGATAAATGAGACCTTGAAATCCAATCTACCACCACCAGGCAGGGCTCCCTTGTCACTGCCACTTCCCAGTTTTCAGTCCCTCTCCTTCATTTTCCATCCCTCTGATCAGTAGTAGAGCCACCCTCCCATACTACAATCACCCCAACACCCAAACACTGAAAGAGAAAGTGCTCACCTGCATTGATAAGAGGGAGTTTGGTCTACCATGAAAGCCATAAGCATAGTCCCTAACCTTCACAAGCAGAGCATTAAGGGGAGGAATCAGAAGACCTGGGCCTCTATCCCAGATCTGTTATTTACCACTTATGTGTTAATCTGTCTGGGCCTCAGTTTCCTCCTCTGTGAAATGAGGGGGTTTGGCTAGATGATTTCTGTGGCCTCTCCCAATTCCACATCTATGTGCCATTTCAGTCCCCAAACTGTCACCAATCTGGCATGTCAGATACAAATGTGACTTACCTGCTAGCCACACATTTCTCCAAGTCACTGATGACTGTCCCTATATCAGCCTTCACAGCTGAACCACAGATCCTTTAAACATTCTATTAAATGGTCAACGTTGCATCTAACAAACTGCAAAATATGGCTTGAGAGCTATGCTGTAAAACAGGAGCTGTATTCTTTGCAGTGCGGAAAGCCCAAGAACAGGGGCAGTAATCACAGCAAGACCACAATGCAGCTGTCACCGACCTTACAAGGCTCATAAGAAGTGCTGGGAACAGGAAAACCAAACTGCTAATTTGTGTGCCCTGCCTGGCTTTCTTTTTGTAAATGCTTCCCTGAAATGAAGTCAACGGCATTTTATCACCTGTGCTGTGGCCGAGCCATCTATACCCTCCTATTCCCTTTTTACCCAATGGCTTTCCAGGCAAATTATTCAGTTTTAATGTTCCCTTCTGGTACAATATAACCTGTTCTTCTAATCCAAAACTAGAAAAAATGTGTTCCCTGAAGTCACACCAAGATTAATAGGGCACAGAAGAGAAGCCAAGGGGCCATGTTCTGAACATTCTGAGACAGGGGACTGAGTTTATTGCAGACAATTATGGAGGGGGAGGATAAATTGACTTTTTATTCTTGTACTGCAAAAGACCACTGAAATAATCTTTCAAGACATTGAATTTGTTAAAAGAAAGTCTTCTCTACTCTCTAGTATATGAAAATTCGAAGCTTTACTTTAGTGGGCTCTGTTCAATAGCTCCATGCCCTGCCACACTCTTTACTTTCTGGAGCATTCCTACGATAATGTGAGCCATAACTGATTCATCTCATAAATCAAGCATATACATCGGTATACCTTAGATAGTTTGCTGAGGGTGGGCACATAACGACATCCTTTTGGGGATTCTTTTTGTTGCTGTTGTTTACCAATATGTTCCATCCAACCCAAAGGTAGTATGACGTGGGTAACAATAAGCTAGACTTTTAGTCAGGAAGACCTGAATTCAAATCCTGTCTCTGATACTTAGCACAGGGCTAAGTCCCTCCACCACCTAAAGCCTCAGGTGGTTGCTTATTCCTTATCTAGTAAGTCCTACTTATTGATTGAAAGACTATTTTTGTCAGCAGACTGAATTCCCACACTGGAAGTTCCCAACACCAAGAAAACACAGTAACACGCCATCATATTCATGTACCACACTTTGCCGTTATCTCATTAATGAGCATCTACTTTGTTTGGAGTTCTTTACTATGCAGAAAGGGCCTCTATCAATATATGGTTTTATGTGAGGTCTTTCTTTTTAGTGATTAACTTCCTTGGGGCCCATGCTGAGCAGTGGAAGCTCTGCGTTAAAGAGCATGGACATTTCAGTCACTCTATTCTCCTGATTGCATATTGTTCTTTAGAATGATTGGATCAATCTACAAATTCACCAATAATGTACTAGTGTGCCCATCTTTCTAATGCCCCATTGACATTCCCATCTTTTGTCACCTTTGCCAGTTTTGTGGATGTGCTCAGGGTTGTTTTGATTTGCAATTCTTGTACTAGAAGCAATTTGGAACAGTTTCACGTGGTTGATGATTGTTTTGAATTCTTTTTTTGAGAACTGTTTGTTCATATCTTGTGACAATTCATGCATTGGGCCATCGTGCTTTCAATTCCAAGTGCGTAGTAACTTGGAGGATAGGGGCAATGGCATCGGTCATACCTGTATGCTTCCTAGCAAAGGGCCTTGCATTTAGCAAATGTTATTGTTCGATAGTTTCAGTCGTGTCTGACTTTCCATGACTCTATTTGGGGTCTTTTTGGCAAAGACACGAGTGGTTTTGCCATTTCCTTCTCCAGCTCAATCTGTGGATGAGGAACTGAGTCAAAGTTAAATGACTTACCTAGGATCATACAGCTAGTAAGTGTCTGAGGCTGGATTTGAATTCAGGTCCTCCTCATTGCAAAACCAATGCTCTATCCACTGTGCCACCCGGCTGCCATGAACCTAGCAAATGCTGTATCATCAAAGCTTATGTGATAGAATTCTTTATTTACCTTACTCCCCCACCCCCAAAGTAACCATTGTTATCATATCATTTTCCAGATGGAACACCGGAGAGCTGGACTATTTTGCCCAATGACATCTTTTACTGATTCCTAGCCATATGCTACATAAACCTTTGTAATATAAACTCTTCCCTGAGTGCTACAAAATAGCTCTTTTGGAATTTGGAACATCCCAAACAAATGTTCCTATTGGTTATGATTCACTGGAAAATAATTTTCAATTAAGCTCAATGTGAAAGTTAAAATATACATCCATAAATCACTGGAGATTTGGAACATGTATCTGCAGTGATATCTAAAGTAGGCCATCGTGTGCTTCTTAAATGAAATGTCAGTGCTCTGGGGAAACCATGTTATTTCCACCCCACCTCCTGTCCTTCTGCTTCTGATGGTCTAGGTGACTTGTCTAGAGTCATACAGCCAGTGTGTGCCAGAGGCAAGACTTGAACCTAGGCCTTCTGACAGACAAGCTGCTCACCGTCCTCTCCTCCAGGTTGCGTTCTTTTATAGAGTGTGGGCCTGGTTCTTTCTGGCACTCGTAACACACCAGTTGTAACCAAGGTAGAACCTCCCTTTCTCAGTACTGTTGTTGTGTGTCTGTGTGTGTGTCTTTGTGTCTGTCTGTGTGTCTGTTGGAGCCAGCCTCCTGTTGTCTCCAGATACCAGGAAGGGAAGGGCTGAGGAAGGGCCTCTGTCCAAGCAGCTGCTGCTGATTATGAGGTTTTCTCACTTTCCCTAAATGGACAAACCCTCCTTATTCAGTGGAAGCTCGCTATAGGGCACTTGGTCCTGCCATTGTCTGGGCCTTCTGCTCAGGCTTGGTGTCATTGTGTTTGCTTTTTTCCTTTTACTGTATTGGATGATGGATGAATTTCCTGAGAGAAGGACCCTGAGCCAGGAGGGCAGAGAGGCCATCCTTAGAAGGGAGAGTTGGGAGCAGCTGTGTCGATGAGCAAGTAGTAGTATTTACAAAATACACTCAGATTCCATGGGATTTGTTCATACACACACATGCACATGCACACCCACATATGCACACAAACCTCTGATCTCATAGAAACCCCACTCTGAAGGAAGCATAAATATAATATGGGGAGACACTCGCCTGTCCCTTCCACGTGGGCCTCTGGGCTGGGAAGCCTGACTTGATTTTTAATTCCCTTATAAAGGGAACCAGCACCAAATTCAAACACCTCCTAACTGGACCACAGGAGTGAGCCAGGCCATGTCTGCTTCCTGCCTGTCTCCCACTGGAGATCTCAACACAAAGTGGTATGTTTGTAAGTATGTCTCTCATGAGAAGGGCATGAATTAGCACCAAAGAGACAAACGTCATGAGGTTTGCTATTCCAATCCATTCAGACACGGAGACCCCACTTGGACAGCAAATTCCTGCTGCCGCAGGCTGACCATCACCAGCACACGGCATGTGAGGATGGCCCTCAGCCCTAAAGATGGGCCTGAGGAGGTGCTGGACCTACCTGAAGGCTAAGGCTGAGCTATCACTCATTCACCTTATCAAAGGCAGCATCTTTGACAGGATAAACTGGAGGCTGGAGAGCTCCAACCTGCAGCTGAGTCTGCCTATGAGGACAGTCATCTCCTATCATGGACTTTTATCTACACTAGCGTGCACTGGGTCATGATCTTCTCATCAGGGTGGAAGGACAGCTGGGGACAGAGGGCTCTACAAACTCAGGAAGTCCTGGGCTGGAATTCCATTTTGAAATTTATTTCCTAGCTGTTTCTTAGGGCAAGTGACTTCACTAATCACCATTTCACAGGGCTGCTGTGCAGATCAGTTGGGCAAACATATGTGTGTATTTCACTTTGTAAAAATTAAATCACTGAAGAAATGTCGATTCTCATCACCTCCAATTTATCCTGCAGACATCTTGTTTTGTACAGTTATTTGCTTGTTTCTCCTCCATTAAACTGTGAGATTTTGCCTTTCTTTGTATCCCTAGCACAATGCCTGGCCCATCACAGACACTTAGTAAATGTTTATTGACTGATAGACTTATGTTGTTGTTGGTAGTAGCAGTGAAAGTAGTCAGATGACCTCTAGCACAAGGCCTTGCAAATACATAGGGGACAAAAAATTAGTCTTTTTTGAATTGGATATTTCATTTTAATTTTCCCATTGAAATAATCTTTGGCATATTGTTGGCAAAGGAATTCTATTCATTGCATTATCACATATTTCCGTTCTCAGTCTGTCATTGTCCCTTCAGTTTGGTTGTGGAAGATGTGATAAGGAAGAAAATGCCAACATAGGTTAATAATCGGTGGGACCACCACCAGAAAAAAAGGACCACTTTGTAATCCTGGGTCCACACCTCAGTCATAGGCAACAGAACCCTTGACATCTTCCTTCATAATGAAACACAGAGGGCAGCCTGGGTCAGTAACTAGAAAGCCAACTTTTAGTCAGGAAGACCTAGGTCCAAATCCCAACTCTGGCACATGCAACTGAATTTGGCAAACAATTATTGGGCACCTACTAGATGCCAGGTACCACCTCATGCTTTGTGAATATGAAGAAAAAAATGAGATGATCTTGTTCTCAAGGAAATTACATTTTTCACTTGTACAAATCAATGACAAGCCTACAGAATCATGCAAAGGGAGGAATGTGACTTTAAAGTGCAATGATTCATTCAAATCTTGTTAACTACGCGCAAAATCCTTTGTGGTTCTCTTTGAGGTAGTGAGGGCTGGGCCTGGAGTCATGAAGACTTGAGTTCAAATCCTTCCTCAGACACTTACTAGCTATGTGACCCTGGGCAAGTGATTTGATCTCTGCTTGCCTCAGTTTCCCCAACCATAAAGTGTAAATCATAACAGCATCTACTTCACAGTGTTGTTGTGAGGATCAAGTAAGATAATATTTGTAAAGCACTTGGCACAGTGCCTGACATATGGTAGTTGTTATATAAATGTTTCTTCCCTTCCTCCTTTTATCTATTATCCCAGGAAGTGTTCAGATCAGAATATTGCAAATGGAAGTTTTGGAATAGATAATTAACAAGTAGTCAAACAAATAAGATTGTAAATTCATGCTACCCTAGCAGGGAACAACAACGATTCTTCTAAAGATATAAAGAACAAAGAAATGAGCCTTTCCTGACAAACATTTTTTTTTATCAGAGAAGATGCATCCCTCTCGATGGTAATTCCCCACTTGAGGAGCATGACCTTGGGCACTCAGAGGTGGACAGGTCCCATAAGCGCTAACCCAGGACATGTCAATGCAACAACATTAGCCTTGTGTGCAACAAACCTGAAGCAGAAACATCCGATTGGTGCCTGGCCTAGAAGGGCCCGGGGCCCCTGAAGCACCAAACCCTTCCTACTTTCTGATTTTCATAGCTAACTTCATCATGCTGATATCAATCCTGGGAGGAGGAGCTTTGTGGATCCTTCATCTATCTCAGGAAGGCTAAGTGAGCTACGGACTCCTGGCATCTGGGAATGGCTTACTCATATCACTGACTTTCTGGACAGCCAGCTCTAAAACATTTACTGTAATGAGGAGTAAATACCTGTGTAACCAAAAATCTACTCTGCCATTGGAAGCTGAACCTCAGGTACAGTTTGCAGTGGAGGCAGAGGATGCCAGTGGGAAGGTCCATCAGAGAACATCTAGCCCACCTTTCCATACTTTCCAGCTGAAGAAGCAGAAGGGCACCCAAAGGGCACAGTGAGCATCAGAGGCAGGATCAGAACCCGAGTCTTCAGACTCCAAAGCCAAGGTCCTTTCCATGCATCATTCTGTCTCCCTGCTGTTCTTCCTTTCAGTCTCTCACCCACCTTCACTAATATCCAAGCATGGCACATCTTTCCATTCATGGCCTTGTTTTCATTCCTATGTTAATCCAATTTGTCCAGACACTCATTGCCACAATTCTTGGACTATCACAACTGTCTTCTACCTAGTTTTCTTGTTTTCATATTCCCACCTCTTCTACATCAGCTGACTTCCTACTTCCAGATTACCATTTAAAGAATCATCACCTTTATCCATATGAAATCCTGCTCCCAAACTTGCAATGGCTCTCCACTTCAAATAGGATGACATAGAAACTACTTTTCCTGGAATTAAAAGTTTGCCACAATTGGGACTCTGCCTACCTTATCTCCACACCCACACTCTAACCTAATCTCCACAATACTTAATGACATAGGGCTTCTGTGCACTAGCTAAATTGATTTATCCCTGCCCATGGAAAGACGCATACTTACTTACATTTTAGAGGGGATTCTTGTTCAGAAAGAAATATATGAGATGACCACCGAAGTAGTTCCCAGTTGTGAGAATGTGAGATTCTGCTAATCTTATTCATTGTGTGTCTTTGCTCATACCATTCCCCATTACATAAAAGTCCTTCCCCACCTCTGTCAAATGAGAGAGTGTAAGCAAAGTCCTTTACAAACCATGAAGTGTTCGATACATGGGAATTGCCACCACTGCTCCTGCCATCACTTCCAACTCATCTGCCAAAGTCTGACCTTTCCTTTAATGCCCAGGTCAATAAAATTTGATCCCTGCACAAACACAAGGTAATTCTTCCTTCCTTTGAACACTTGTGGCACTTATGAGCTTTATCACTCATTTTTCATTTCATATTTGTTGTTGGTAATCTTTTGGTATACATGACTTGTTTCCTCGATGAGTTGGTAAGCTCCTATATTTCATACCTGTATTTTGTCAGGGCCCAGCACAGCGCCCCCACGTGGGAGGCACTAAACAAATGCTTGTTGACAAGAACTATAAGGACACGAGACGGAAGTAAACTCCACAGAATCAAATGATAGGAAGATGTTCCAGAAATTTACTTGAAAGTAAATAATGCTATTATAATATGAACTCTTCTGTCCTCTGCTCAATTTCTGTTTACCATTTTTCATTCATTCATTAGTATATATTAGTATATATACATACATATACATATGTATAATTAATATATAATATATATATATATATATATACAGAGAGAGAGAGAGAGAGAGAGAGTAGCCATTTAGTTCTAACTCCTATATATGTTCACTTACCCTGGCAGTATACTTTCCAGGGATATCCACATAGATGATGAGGTAGATGTACACATTACCACAGCTAGCTCAGTGTTTGGGAGGCTCCAAAGGAAAGTGTGGAAGAGAAGAGGTATCAGACTGCCTACCAAACTGAAGGTCTACAGAGCCACTGTGCTGACTTCATTGTTGTATACCTGTGAAACCTGGACAGTCTACCAGGAAACTGAATCACTCCCATTTGAATTGTCTTAGGAAGATTCTGAAGATCACCTGACTAAGGTCTTTTCTTTAGCTGAACTGCCAAGCCTTCAAACTCTACTACAGAGAGTGCAACTCCAATGAGCTGGCCATATTGCTTGAATGCCAAACATATGTTTGTCTAAAAAGACTATTTTATAGAGAATTCACACAAGGAAATTTTCACATGGAGAGCAGATGAAATGATATAAGAACACTTTTGAGATGACTCTGAAGAACATTGGAACCAATTATGAGACATGGGAGACACTGCCACAGGACTGCTCAGCATGCTGTGCCCTCATCAAAGAAGGTGCTATGCTCTATGAGCAAAACAAAATTGAAGTAGCTCGAAAGAAATGTGAGATGCACAAATTTAGAACTATCTCTACTCTAAACATTCATATGGACTATTTGTGCCCAACCTGTGGTAGATCAGCCCCAGTGGGAAACATTGTACCTTAACCCTAATCTTTATAGTGATGTTGAAGGTCTTTTCAAGCACTGTGAGGGATAAGAACCATGAAGCACTGATGGCACCATGGACAGCACCAGTGTCATTGGTGCAGAACTCAATACAGTATCTATGTGCTAGAATTTGGTTTGGGGCAATACATGTATCATAACCTAGTAGAGGATCCAAAGAGTCAGGGACCAGGAAAATAAAGGGAATTCTTAATGCAGGAGAAAATAAGACATAGGGAAGCTGCCTGAGGCAATATGAAATACACGTGTGAACTATTTCTTTAATACTTTTGAAATGAAGTTGAAAAATGGATCTTGAAAATAAAGATTTAACTTTGAGAATGTTTTCTGTTCCCCTCTTCCCCAACTCTCAGGCTTATTTTCCTTTCCCCAAAGTTAGCACAAAGGGAGGAGGCACATTTTTCTCTTCCATTTCATTTCAGGCTAGTATGTCATATATAAATATGTGCAATAACCATTGTGTGATGGAAATGAATTCATATAATGTTCCATCTAGTGGCCCCTCTCATCCCTTTGCTGTCATTCCTGAGAGCCTCATTATTCTTGTGTCATTTCTTTCTGTTTTCTTCAGGGTGACAACTTTTATCGGGTTTGTGTGTTGTATTTACCTAATTGCTGTCTGCCAGGATTGCCTTTATTTCTCCATGAGGAAAACATTGCCCTAAGGCCTCAGAGGAGGAGTCCATATGAGGAAGCCTTGGGCCTTTGTGGGGATCTTGACTCCCTTTGCCAGGGGCTGGTTTTCCTCATCCTTACATTAGCCAGCTTTTGTTCCTTAAAATTACGTGTCCCATTAAAAAAGTCAGTTTCATGCCTTTCTAGATTCGAAATAATTCTTTTGACAGAAGCAGAGGTTTCTGACTGGGGACTACCTGACTGTCATCCAATACAGAGATCTCACTAGCGCCTGGTGGATATGCTCCATGGCAAGATGATTTTCCTCCTTTTGAAAAGAACAAGAGTTCATGTAAGAAGATTAAGAGAATACTATAAAATTATGTGCTTAGCCCAGCTGAGACACAGAGCATCTCTGAATGGGAGAGGGAAAAAGGCTCAAAAAACAGTCCCTCAAATGGAGACTTTTGTGGGCTGAGAGTTCATTTTTTGAGACGTTATTTTTAAAAGTGAATTCTGGACCTCTGCATGAGCCCATTTCAGATAATTTAAAATAAAAGATAAATTTCTTTGCCTCATTATTGTCTTCACTTTTTTTGTCCTTTCTCTAGTCCTCCTAGTCTCCTTGTATTTAGGCATGAGCATATCAGGTGTTCAGTGGTTACCCGTTTGGATGGAGGATTGTCACAGGCACTGACCCCTTCTCATCAATCCTCCACCTATCCTTGATGGCACTGTTATAGATCCTTCTTTTATCATTTCCATATATGTATCTAGGTTCAAGAAGCCGAAATTTTGTGCCAGGGCACTGACTTTAAAATAGTAGAAAAATTAAATAATGAGTGGATACGTAATCGAGTTTATGAAAATGCTAGCCACTATTGGCAAATAGCTACTGTCAGAGAAAGACAAACAGACAGAAAGAGACAGAGACAGAGACAGAGACAGAGAGAAGAGAGAGTCTGATTCAAGATTCTGTTGAATCTACACTGATCATTTTGGCCCGTGAATCTGCTGTTTGCATTTGAGTTGCCCTGATAAAGCCATTTGCCTCTAAATATTTTCGTTGCTGATCTGAGTGTTTGGGGAATACCCTCCTCTAGAATAACTCCCTTCTGGAGACATAGGTTTTCAAACTGAGTCAAAGGCATCAGTTTCCATGTGTGGGGCAACACAACTTACTGGCATAGCAGAGATCAATCTATCTAATTCACTAGTTAGTATGCATTGTTCCATTGTTATTAAAAAAGAGAACAGAACCTTGGGAGACTGGAACACAGGACATATAAGTTTTGATTAGAAGAAGAAAGTAACCAAGGTTTTGAGTATAGAACCCACTTTTCCTGGTAGGTTGAGCAACAGAAAGCCCTAATTCTGGGTCACCAGTAATTGGCTTTAGGGTGCTGGTAGGTGAAGTTGAAATGGTGTAGGGAGAAGACATCTGAAGAGATGACTAATATATTAAAGCTCAGATCTTCCCCACCCCATCACCATCATCACCACTCATAACTTCAAAGTGGCAACGAATGCATTGAATAAAGTTAAAGAATGACCACATGTGCACGTACACGTACAAACATATGGGGAAAGAGGGAAAGAAAAAAACAAACAGGGGAAAATTTAGTGTATACTGAAAAAATGAGAAAGGAGAAAAGAGGTCATGGCAAAATAAATACCACGAAGTGAAAGTGGAAGAAGGAATTGGTAAAGGAAGGAATGATATCGCATTAATAGCTGTACATCCCCAAGAGAAGATAGAACAAACACAACAGCCTTCTCAGTGGTCCACAAGCTCAAGGAAAGAGCTAAAAGACATACAGGTGGAATGGAAGCCTCTCAAAGAATACAGAAGGAAGCCATTATGCCATTCTGGCTCTTGGTGGCTTACCGTATGCTGGTAATGCAAATGAAATAAAAGAAGGAAGCTTACGATTCACTCTCAGTAGGAAAGAAGAACACAAAACGTGTTTTCCCAAGCAGAGCATGTGACTCAAGCCAGCGTGGCCTCTGGCCATTATGAAGTGACCCCAAAGGTTCTTGTAATCTCCTCTGTTCTTGCCCATTAACACTAATTCCCAATCATTTCCTGATTCTGCCGGCTGTAGAACAGTTTTTAAAGGCACATGAATTCCATAATTCTGCCAGGAATGGTAATAATCAGCACTGAGGTTGAGATTAGAACAGCAGAGGAGGCGTAAGACAGCCTGAGCCAGAGCTTTTGCTATCTTCCTGATTTGCTCCTCACTCACTATGTACATCACAGGGCACAACGCAATAAGACCTCAGCCCCAAGGCCAGTTGGCTGCTCCCATTTCACTCCTACCTTGTTTCATTTTTAGCACGTTGCCAGAGGTGGTGGGAGGCAAGCAAGAGATTTAATTTATTTGACTTTTAAGAGACAACAGAAACAATTAAAAACAACTTTAAAAAGACAGCCAATTAATATTCATTTTTTTTGGTAAAATACGTGAAGAATTAGGGACTGGTGTCATAGTGCAACTATGAGTGTCAAAATGAATAGAAAAAAAGCCTAAAACTAAAAGTAAATATTAGCCCCACCCATGAATGCATCTTGCCTTTTATTGGTGGATTTCCCAAGCCTACACTTCATTCTCCAGAAGTACCTAGATGCTAGCTTCAAAAATGTTTGAGAACTTGAGAAAAGCTTGCATTTACAATAGGCCAACTTATTACGATCTTGTCAATACATTGCTCTCCACACGTCTACTGAGGGGAGGCACCAGAGTGTAATAGATGAAGCAATGGACCCAGAGGCAGGAAGGCTTGACTCTCTTCACAGATCCTTCCTAGCTGTGGGACTCTGGGTGACACTCAGCTCAGCCTCAGGTTTTTCACCTATAAAATGGAGATAATAATAGCATCACCCTCACAGGGTCATTGTAGGAATCAAAGACATATATATATATATATATATATATATATATATATATGTATACATGATGTATA
This sequence comes from Vombatus ursinus, assembly GCF_900497805.2. Classification (NCBI taxonomy): domain Eukaryota; kingdom Metazoa; phylum Chordata; class Mammalia; order Diprotodontia; family Vombatidae; genus Vombatus; species Vombatus ursinus. The sequence continues at coordinate 18,862,124 of NW_020954577.1, read as the reverse complement.
CACACACATATAAAACCTTACATGCACATATAAAATATATCAAAATTAAATAAAAAAGGGGACAGTGGTGGCAGATTAGTCTCATTCCAGTCCAATTTGATACATCAATAAATGTCTTAACCTTTAAAAACGTCGTATGGAAATTGTCATGATAATTTCAGTTGAATTATGTTAATGAAATTAATAAGCTATTAGAATACACACTATGTATATAACATACCACATATGTATTTCAGATAGCTCGGCAGCACAGGGAAAGAGTGTTGGCCTCAGAGTCAGGGAGAACTGAGTTTCAATCCTGTCTCAGACATTTGCTGGCTGTGTGTCTCGAGGCAAGTCACTTAACTTCACCCTGCCTTAGTTTCATCATCTGTAAAAAGGGGATAATAGCACCTACCTACAGAGTTCTGGTGAGAATCAAAAGATATAACCCATGCAAAGAGTTTTGCAAACCTAAAAATGGGGGAACAAGGGAATATGCATTTATTAAGTGCCTGCTGTGTGCCAGGCACTGTGCTAAGTGCTTTACATATAAATGCTCCAAATAAATGTTTGCTAAATGCTAGTTATATGCTCATCAGTCAGCCTGTGATAACAGGACCACCTATTTCAAGCTGGTGGAGACCTAAAGGATATCCTGTCTGACCCCCTTCACTTTACAAAGCGGAGGGAGTTGTTCAAAGTCACATATATCCTATTTGTTACAGAATGTTTAGCTGAGCGTAGATTTGAACCAGAGCCCTCCGACCCCAGATTCAGCCAACGTTCTGCATTCTGCTTAGGATTTTTCTGGGGAATATATACTTATTAAGCACCTACTGTGTGCCAGGTACTAGAGATACAAAACCAAAGACAATCTCTACCTCTAAGGAGCTTACATTCCACCCCAGCATCTGATAGGAAGTAGAAGATTCAAGTTAAGAGTTTGGTTTCTGCCACAGCAGCTTCCACAGGTCTTGGACAACAATTTATAGTTAAAGTCCCTTTCCTCACATCTTCCCCTAGCAGCTCTGCTCTGAGAGCTCAAACCTGACTTGGATCCCATACAAATGAGATGGAAGAGTTTAATACACTGTCCCTTCAGATCTCTTTTCTCCCAGCTCTGTTTTCCCCACTCCATCCACCATTTTCCTCAACAGCAGTGGGGAGGCCACAGGGCAGCTGTAATGAATACTGAATGAGCTCAGAGGGAGAGCAGGAGGGAGCAAAGGGAAGGAGATGAGGCATGTTCCTCACTAGGCTTTTACAAAGATGTGAGCAATGTTATGGCAGACATCCCTGATCAGAGGGCTCCTGTATAGTCTTTGTAAGCTACAAGCTGGACTTTGTGTGGCGGCTGACTCCTGGGTTCACAACAGATTGAGACTTCCTGTCTGGCTCACTTCTATGACCTGAGAAGTTATCAAGGGGCCAGGCATCTATAGGAGCCAGTATGAGACTCAGAGATGGTTACAGTGCTGCCTTTGAACACATACACAGGCATTCTGGAAATGTTTCAGTGCCATTCTCTGAGGGATGGAAATGGAATTCTCCACCTTAAAACAAATGCTACATGCTGCCCTTGATAGTTATACCAATTCCCAGACTCTCAGAATATTTCCACTCTCTTTTGAGATCAGCTGTCTCTAGAAGAGAAAACTGAGGCTTGGGCAGTAGTAGAGAGAAAATTTCCAGGCCAGTACTCATTCCATCCTTCACAAGGAAGGAGGCATCTTCTTTTAAGGGGACTAAAACTGGACTTTTGTATAGCTAGCAAGATCGGTCCATTGTATATATGGGACTATTTGGTGATTGTATCTGGGGCCAAGAGTGATTTACAGGCACACAAGCATGTGGCCAGGGTCAAACATACCCTGTAGCCTTCCTGAGTCAGATGCTGACAGACTCGATGATATTTCTTGATTTTCCCAGCTTTGGCTGATTGAAAGGCTGAGTATCTTCAAATTGTACAAATTGTATGATCACAGCCACTGTAACTGTGCAGTATGGTTTTATTGTTCAAAATTACTAGATCCAGCCTTAAGACCTCTCCCACTTCTGGAACTGTCAAGTTGACCTGTATCTCAGATGACTTTGACCAGTCTACTTAAAATAGCATCATGCCATCAAGTAATGACCTCCCTCAACTGAGAACCTCAGTGGCAGGGGACGTGTGGGAGTGTTTCATTTGACACCTCACATCAATGACAGTGCTTATTTCCAGAACCAAATTTTCTTGTCTCATTCGATGGGATGCAGTCCAGCCTGGCTCTAAGCATAAAACTCTAATCTGTGAAGCAGGTAAAGAAGTCCTCTGTGCTGAAGGCATTGAGGTGATAGAACACACTTTACCCTAGTCAGGTTTGCAGACTAGCTGCTGTTTAAAACAATATCTCAGTGCTTGTTTTAAATTCTTTCCCACTCCTTCTAGAGCCAAGGGATTATTATTCAGCCATATATACTAGACACTGTTATTTGCTCTCTATTCAAATTGGGATTTTTTTTTAACCAATAATTGTAGTGAGGCCATTCACAGTCAGGACCAGATGCTGGATGCTACTGCAGTCTTGTTTCCAAATTCTCTTTCTACAGAGCCATTTAAATAAGTGGCAAGGTCTTCTGGCTGAGGGTCAGGCTTTAATTCTGTTCCTCACCATGTCACTGAGAAAATAGTGGGACAGCCAACTCAGATCGAACCCAAAAGCCTCATCCCATGATCCCTAGTCCAATGTCTGCTGCTACAACTAATGGTAGAAGGTTCATTCCCCCACTGCCCCACTTTGTAAGGAAACCACAGGGGCTCAAAATTAGCTCTTTGGAAGAGGTACAGCCCTCTTGGCATCTATTTTAATGGTTTTGTCCAAGACATTGAGTGTACTCTTAAATTATTTAAAGTTTTGAGTTCCAAAGTCTGTCCCCTCCCTTTTCACTCCCTGAGATAGTAAACAATCAGATAGAAGTTATACATGTGCAATTATGTAAAACATTTCCATATTGGTCACTTTGTACAAGAAGACTCAAATAAAACAAAAAAAATGAGAGAAAGAAAGTGAAAAATAGTGTGCTTCAGTCTGTATTTAATCTAGATCAGTTCTTTCTCTGGAGGCAAATAGTAAACTTCATCATTAGTCCTTTGAGATTGTCTTGGTTCATTGTATAGCTAAGACTAGGAAGTCATCCACAGTTCTTCATTGAACAATATTGCTGTTACTGTGTACAACGTTCTCCTGGTTCTGCTCACTTCACTTTGCGTCTGTTCATGTAAGTCTTTCCAGGTTTTTCTGAAAACATCCTGCTTATTATTTCTTACAGCACAATAATACTCCATTACAATCGTATATCACAGCTTGTTTAGTCATTCCTCAATTGATAGGCATCTTTTTGATTTCCAATTCTTAGCCACCACAAAAGAGCTGCTATAAATAGTTTTTTTTTGGTACAAATAGATCCTTTTCCCATTTTTTTGAATGTCTTTGGGATATAGAGCTAGCAGTAGTGTTGCTGGATCAAAGTGTATGCACAGTTTTATAGCCCCTTGGGAATAGTTCCAAATTGCTCTCCAGAATGGTTGGATCAGTTCACAACTCCACCAACAATGCATGAGTGTACCAGTTTTCCCATATCCCTTACAACATGCAACCTTTTTTGTCATGTTAGCCACTCTGATAGGTGTGAGGTGGTATCTCAGAGTTATTTTAATTTGCTTTTCTCTGATCAATAGTGCTTTGGAGCATTTCTTCACATGACTACCGGTAGCTTTGATTTCTTTGTCTGAAAACTGACTGTTCATGTCCTTTGACAATTTATCAATTAGGGAATGACATGTATTTTTATAAATTTTACTAAGTTCTCTATATTCTTGAGAAATGAGGCCTTTATCAAAGATATTTGTTGTAAAATTTTTTACAAGTTTTCTGCTTTCCTTACAATTTGGTCGCATTAGTTTTGTCTATTCAAAACTTTTTAATTTTATATAATCAAAATGATCTATTTTACATTTTGTAATGCTCTTTATGTCTTCTTTGGACCACATTATTCTTAAGAGAATGAGATGCAGGGCAAGATGAAGATGTTTACTGTGTCTGTTTTCTGCTAGGGAGCCAATTTCAACCCATCCACAAGATCTAAATCTAGGATCATGTTAGTTATCATATCTCTAGCAGAGCTTGTAGTGTGGAACCTCATGAAGATTCTGAGTAAGGGTATCCCAAACCCAGAGGTAGCATATCTAACAATGGTAGCGGCAGCATTTTTGGTGTCTGTCTATCTATCTATCTATCTATCTATCTATCTATCTATCTATCTATCTATCTATCTACCTATCTCTCTCTCTCTCTCTATTTATCTAAATTATATGAGACTATCTCTATCTCTCTATGACATTTCTCATCTAAAAAGATAATCTTGGAGGGAAGGCAGTAGCATTAAGAGAGACCAGGAACAGCTTCCTGCCAAAGGAAAGATTTCAGCTGAATCTTGAAGGGAGCTAGGGAGCCAGAAGATGGAGGGGAGGAGGAACAGCATTCTAGGCATGAAGGAAAGCCAAGGAAAATGCACAGAGGTGGGAGGAATGCAAAGAGGCCAGGATCACTGGACCCCAGAGTATGTGGAGGAGAATGAGCTTTAAAAGATTGGAAATGAAGGAAGGGTCACAAAGGGCTTTAAGAACTAAATGGAGAACTTTACTTTTGGTGCTAAAGACAACAGGGAGCCATTGGGGAGCCAGGGGGGTGACACGGTCAGAGCTGGGCTGAAGGAAAATCTCATTAGGGATTGAATGAAGAATGGACTGGAGTGGGGAGAGACTGAGGCAGCTATGGCAATAGTCTAAGCATGAGGGGATGAAGGCCTGTACCAGGATGGGGGCGGTGTCAGAGGAGAGACAGAGAAGTATTTGAGAGATGCTGTGAAGGGTGGGACAAGATGGCATCAGAGAGAAAATGGAGATGACATCAAGGCTCCAATAAGATAACACATGTAAAGCCTCCACAAAACTACCAGGTGTTACATAAATGTCAATTTTTCTTATTTTATACCATGTTGATGGGTCTGTTGTGGATTGTGTCTCTGGGTAATGTGTGTCTGACATTGTATATGAGCGAGTGGAAGTGAAATGGGGCCCAATGATAGGATTATAAATTATGTCTTGTAATAAAATGTTTGCTGCATTACAAGACATCGCAATGCTCTGAGAATAGCCACTCAGCGATGCGATCTTTCTGACCAGGGGCCCCCAAGAGTTGAGACCTGCCATGGCAGCCTGAACATCCTGGCTGACACCATGCTCTAGTTGGGCCCTCCCCCATTCAGAGGGTCTCCTGCCATCCTGGGTCCTCTGCTACCAAGCGGTCATGGCACAGTCTTCATCTCCCTCATCAGCCCCATCTTTGCCCCCATAGAGGAAGTACTAACCTTCAAGTACAAACTGGTCGGATGCCCAATAGGAGCAGCTCCTTCCCAGGTGACAAAACATGTGTAAAAGGATGTGTGAACCTTAAGGTGGTATATAAAAGTTGGCCATTATTCTTGTTATTGTGGTTACAGTGGTTATTAGAAGGGGTGCAGGGGCAGAGAGAGCTTGGCTGCCAGCCAGTTACCCCTGAAAGCCAGAGACCTGAGACTGCTGTTCCTGCATTACCTCAGAGAGACCGAGGCAGGGTGATCTTTGCTTTACCACATGAATTCACAGATGAGCACTGGGAGGTAAATAGCTTGGTTTTACCTGCAGTCTGCTTGCCCACTGTTGTGACTGGACAGGGAGGAGAAGTGTAGACCAGAGAGGAATTAACCTGCTTAGAGAAGCAGGTTCAGGGGTCTGGGGGCTGGGGGAGCCTGGGCCCTCCTGGCAGTTCTCCTGTTGGGTTGGTGATCTGGTTGGGGTCTGATGGAGGACTGAGCTCTGCCCACCCCCTGCTGTAGGAAGCCCCAGATGCCCTTCTTCTAGTCATTGGTGACTTTCTTGTAATGGATAACTTTGGGAAGTATTGGGCTCTTTCTATAGAACACAGGCCCAAGCCTAGCCCCAGACTCTGTGGGGTCAAGCCCAGCTTGGGCCTTGCCACCAGTCCAGAGGCCTCTCTTTCTATCACAAAGGGCTTTTTTGAGCTAGGGCAGCATTCCCTGGACCCCAGGGAATGACCATGAATATGGAACCTTGGGGAGCCAGAGATGTGGGAGGAGGCCAGAGCACATGAGCTGCAGCGATGGTCGGTAGCTGATGAAGGCCCTTTAAAGGGTCTTCAAGGACTCACGAGCCCTCACCCCAACCCTTGCAGCTTTGCTCTCACCTTTTGCAGGCCTATTCGCTTGGAAGACCTGCTGTTTGCCCAGAATCTCTCATTCCTCTTTCTCTAACATGAATAGTTTCAGCTTTGTGATTCAGGTATCACCAAATACCCCCTGGCCTTCCAAGTCCCCCCAGATGGAGCTCACACAGGGCTAAGATAGCAGTGGGGGCAGGGTAGAGAGGTCCCTCCCCCCATTACTGTGTATTCATTTTGTATGTACATACTCCTACATGGCCATGCCATCTCCGTAGGTAGAATGTAAGTTCTCTGAGGGCCAGCCAGGATTACTTCACCTTTGCATTTGTAACTCTAGTGCTTAGCACAACACCTCACACTTGGTGAGTGCTTAATAAATGCATGTTGAGCTGAATTAGATCATTGTGCTCAGATCTTGTCCTCAAGCTGGCCAAAGGCATCTCCAGGAAGAGATCACAACTTCGCTTATTTTCTCCCAGGAACAAAGTAAGTGTTCACATGATGGAATGAATTGTTCTAGGGACATGGGGGATGGTTTGGGGATTTGGGGAAAGATGTGTTCTTGAGCACATTCCCAACCAGAAAGCCCTAGAATATGAGTTTGCCTTGGATTCGACCAGTCTAGATTTGAATATGTATGTGTGTCCACATGATGTCTGCCTTGATAGACTATAAGCTCCCTGAGGGCAGGCATTGTTTCTTTCCTTTTTGTCTTTGTGTTAGGCATCCCGTGTTCTTGGCACATAGAAGAATTTCATAAATGTTTGTTACCTATTGATTCAATCCAAACCAAATGCTCCATCTTTGAACTTCTGAGGGTGAGGTGGGGGTAGGGACAGGTCTATTGTTACCCTCCTAACAAACGGACGAGGAGATGTAGCTTAGCGAACAGGACCAGCCGAAGTGGATGGTCTGATGTCAGGGGTGAGGAGAATCTTGACAGGGGGACACGACCAGTGGTTGGCAGAGATAGGATGGCAGCCCAGCTCTTGCCCCAGAGAGTGCAGGCCTGGCTGTCTTGGAGACATCACCCTTTCTCCCCCACACCATTTGCAAAGGAGGGCTCAATGCCAACTCCATCATTTTGATACTTGTGTGAAAACTAAGAAATGAGACCAAGGATGCATAAAAGAGGTTCAATATAGAAAATGAAGAGGATGGAATAGAGCTTGTAATACACGCACCAGGATGTCTGATGGGCTTCCTTTGCTTCTCAATTTGGCCTCATTCTCTACAGGTTTATTTTTTTCAAAAGATAAATAGGAGAAAATACAAACAAACACACAAAGCACCACTTAGATGGCCAGCCCAGGAAGTACCACTCAGTCCCAGGCACCACCCAGGTCATGGAAGGGATGCCCCAATGCCCTTCTGCATTCTCTCACATACTAATAGCTGGGATCTCAGCAGAAGGATTGATGGGACATTATATCCCATTGATGAAAGCTGTTAAAACATAAACTCTCACGTCAGGTTAAACCACTTGCTGTTGAGTCAATGAATGCCCTGTAAATCACTTTCTAATAAGGAAATAATTTCTCATTTCTCATTGTCCCTAACTTGACTGGGCTGAAGGGCTGGCTTGGAACATCTGATGGACTCAGGAAGCCCAGTGGG